>NC_066583.1:178122062-178412062 GCF_024323335.1 Lathyrus oleraceus
TGCTTTTGGATTTTTAATTGTGATTGTTTGATTGAACATGATGCCATATTGGTATGCTACATTCATTTGTTTGTGAAATAGTCATGTTTAATCCAATTGACTTGAAATTTGACATGCTTGATCCTAACATGTGACATGATTTTTTGGATTTGGTTTGAGATTTTTATCATATGCCATCTCTGTTTTGGACACATGAACATGAAGTGTAACATTTGGTGTAACATTTTGTGCCTCGCATTTGTGCATTTTCATTCATATGCCATTTGATCTCTTCTGGAGTTGAGTTTTTGTGTGATGTTCATTATTAACATGATAAGCTTGTATAAAAAATTTCATGATCATTGGATACTTTTCTGTTTTAATGTGGATTTTCTCATTTGATTGTCCAATTTTGATCACATTGCTTGCCTTGGCTTTACCTTGATCATTGGATGGCTTTGCCTTATGGATTGGCTTTGGTCCTTTTGAGGACTCTTTCTTGTTTGATTGAATGTGCTTAATGTGAAATATTGACTTCTGTTTTGACTATTTGACTTGCCTTTGACCCTAGTCTTTGTACTAGTGGTTTGTACTTACCAATTGTGTTTTGTGTTTCAGGTTTGAGCATTTAACATTAATGGTTGGTTTGGTCTCATTACTTGAGATGCATTTGCTTTGATCACTAACTCTTGTTGTGTTGTAGGTCCATTGATGTGATGAACTCCCTTGAGTGATTGCATTTATGACTTACATTGTGTAGATATTGGAAAGTTCCACTGCTGTTGTCTTTTGATTTGTCTGAATACAATATTGACTGTTTGGCTTTTGTACAGGTACATTAGTCGCTTTTAGCTCTTGCTTGAGATTTGCTTTGGAGTGTGGTTGATACACCACTTAGATAGCCACTATTTTACTCCATGTAGTCTGGAAGTCCTGCCACCTTTTTGGCAGGCATTTGGCTGAAGTCCTCCTTATGAGGCAATGATTGTGATTGTTTACATTTGTGCTAAAGACCTCTAAATGAGGCATGTTACTTGTTAAGTCCTCCTAAGTGAAGAGGCAATTGACAGATAGAAGGGATTAGCAATCAATCCCCTGTTATTCAGTGAGTCGTTCATTATGCTCGCACTACGTGCTGATGCTCTTGAACAAGTTCCCAAGATCTTTGTATAGAGTCAGTCAAGTGGAATAGGGTCCCTCTTTCTGGATCCCCATGCTTTCTTTGATTTAAGCTCACCCAGGCTCGGGTTAAGAGCATGAGGTCTGATCCTCATTACACATTTCATCAGCTTCACCCTAACTCTCAATGTTAGTGGTTAAGAGCTTCAGAACACCCCTACAGTTTTGGCTTATTTGTCGAGGTTGATATGACCCCTCTTGAATAAAGCCCAACCATTTGTCTGAGCCCCTTGTTTGCATATAGTGAGTGATGCCTGTTCACTTGTGATGATGTTTATTTGTTGTTTGAGCTGACTTGCTTCCTGTGTGAGTTAGGTTCTGATTAGAGACCTCAACTTAGGGATCGTTTGCATGACAACTTTTAGGCTCGAGTCGTAGTCTCCCTATTAGTCTGTTATCTCCCTGGTCTCTGGTTAGGAGAGAGTTTTTCCCCTGTTAAGGGGAACTACGTCGCCCTGATTCTCATACCAGATGAGATACGTAGGCAGGAGATTGAGCGAGCTCCGAGCAACTTTTTTTTTGTTCTTTGTGGTGTGTGTGTGTCCACCCTTCACCCTTTTGTTTTTCTTTTCTTTGTTGTGTGTGTGTCCACCCTTCATGCTGTTTCCTTGTGTGTTTGTTTGTTTGGAGTCGGATGTAAGTCCATGTATTGGTATTCTGTTTCCTTGTTGGTTTTTGTTTGGAGTCAGATATAAGTCCATGTATTGGCATTCTGTTTCCTTTTGTTTGTTTTGTCAGGAGTTGGGTGTAAGTCCATGTATGGGCATTCCGTTTCCTGTTGCGTGTTTCTCTTGACGTCTCAGCGTCCCGTTTCGGTGTTTTGTTTCGGCGTGCGTTAACCGAGCTACAAGTGCTCTGATTCTTCCTCTGGATAGAGAAGATACGTATGCATAGGATGCGATGTCCTAGCGAGCATGTTCCCCATTTCCCCCTGAACTACGTTGACTCTGATGTTTGTTTCTGACAAACTACGTAGGACCAGAATGCGACATCCTGCCGAGTCCACTTCCTCCGTCTTTCACCTGTTTTGCTATTCCAATTTGTGCGGTTTTTGAGCAGTTTATTTAGCAACCTTTTCCTATTCTTTTGAGCGTGGATCCCGTTGAGTACGGCGGACGTCAGGGGGTGCTAATACCTTCCCCTTGCGTAACCGACTCCCGTACCTTGCAATCTCTGGTCGTAAGACCATTCCTTTCCCTTTCTTAGGTTAGTCCTGCGCTCCCTTTCCGTCAGAGGATGAATAGCATCGGTGGCGGCTCTGTGTTTTCCCGCCGGTTGTTTTTCGCGTTGTGACAGCTGGCGACTCTGCTGGGGAATAGCAATGAAGTTGACCTCTTGCTGGTCCATCTTCCCTAAGCGAGTCAATCCTAGCGCTCTTTAGGATAGCTTTGGTTGCTTTTACTGCTTTATTTGTTGCATATATGATTATTATACTGTGATTGTATATATTTGCATATATGTTTGCATGCATCATATTGTCATTGTGCTGGATTCTGTACAGGTTGGTTCCTCTGATTTGGGGTGGGTGTTCTGAGTGGGGCTAAAACCCAGGCCCGAGTATACACCTAGGATTAGCGTGGTCTCATGTTTCCTCACATGTTGTATGACATGATGTTGAGACGTGACATACCACAGCCGGACGAGGTTCTTTTGAGAGAGCTCTTCCGTTTGGAGTATTCCACTCTGGTTGGGTTACCTCTTTTGAGCTGTTGACTTCGGTGACCGTTCTTTCCCGGATCTTTGGTTTAGATGATCTTATGAGAGCTGCAACGGCACACCCGAAAGGGCAAACCCGTTGAGTATCTTGTCCGATTGTCGAGACCATTATCCGCCTTAGGATGACCTTATTAGAATTCACCTGTGAGGGGAGGGGTTGATTCTTCCAGATACAGGTTCTGTTGGTGACTCTTTGATGGTGACTAATGGTTCAGTTTTTGATCTGAGTCCTATTTATGAGTTGGATTTATGGATTTATTTCTGAGACGCCAGAGTTCTGTCCGTGGTATTTATCAGCGGGTTCCGTTTATTTCGGATCCCCAGGCTGAACTTAAGGGTGCTTGTTCAGAGGATCTTGTTGTTATCAGATCAGTGGTTTTTCTGTGATGATGGTGATGTATCCCGTTCCGTTTATTTCGGAACTCCGAGTTGAATTTATGGTTACTAGTCCCTCAGATGGTTGTGATCAGTTCAGAGATCGGGATCCAGTACAGTTGATGTTCAGAGGACTTGGAGGATGACACAGTGACTTGCATTCATGCATCTGCATCATTCCCATTTTGCATTCATCTGCATTTAACTCATGTCTATCCATAATCAGGGTACATTCTCGATTGAGATTCTGGTTGAGAGACATCCTGATGTTAGAATGTTATTGTCGAATTATTATACGTCTCGATGAAGCCAGAATCGAAGGACAGAATGTTCCTCATATGGATAGACATTGCATTCATGTGTGAGTCATAATAACCTGTCTTCTGTTTTGTAGGTGTCAGTTTCTAACATGTTTGATTGACTCAGGAATCATTGCTTGCGCACGCAGAATCATCCCTCTGCACATAGCTCGTCCGCACAGATACCCTACCAGACACAACAAACCCAGAATGATGGATCCACCCAATGCTGACATTCTCGAGCTGAAAGAGAAGATGAGTGAGTTGATCAACGTCATACAAGGGTTCGCCTTGGGCCAGAAAGCAATCGTCGAGAAGGTGGAGAAGATTGAAAGCTGACTGAGAATGGGGAAAATACAGGGAAATGCTCTGTCGTCTGGAGCAAAGAATCCCTTTGGTAATGGTCAGTGCAAGAAGGAGAGTGAATCGAGTGATGTGTATGCCCAAAGGGGACACGGTAGGGATCGTTACCACCCGTATGCTGCTACAGTGACGATTCCTGCTGGTAATCTATCTGTACAACAGCAACAGCCGCCACCTCAACAGAGAGCACAGAGAGCTGGGTGCCAAGTAAGAAGAGGGACGACAGATCGTCAGTTTGATAGGCCACCCATGACGTATACCTTTCTGTTTAAGAGGTTGAAGGATCTTGGGTTAGTTCAGCCGAGGACGTTGGCTCCGGTAGGACTAGATCAGAGGCCTGCAAGTCACGATGAGAACGTCAAGTGCGAGTTCCATTCTGGTGCACCTGGACATAACATTGAGGGTTGTAGAGGTTTTAAGCATGTCGTTCAAGATTTGGTGGATTCTAAAGCCATCAATTTTGCACCGACGCCGAATGTTAATGTTAACCCCATGCTGATGCATGGTCCTATGGGGGTGAACGTGATGTCAAAGGATAAGAGAAAAATAGAGGTGACAGATGTGGATCAGTTGAGGACTCCAATGGTTGTGGTCAAGAGACATCTGATGAAGAGTGGAGTTTTCCCTGGTTGTGATAATTGTTGTGCGGCTGTCGCTATGAATGGGTGTGTAATGATGAGGGAGGCGATTTAGAGAATGATGGAGGTGGAAATGGACGGTGAAATATGTGAAACACCATGTCAGGCGTTTGAAACCGTCAAGGTGGAGGATGCCATTTTTGCTAAAGAAGAGAAAAAGTCGTCTATTCCTTCTTACAAACAGGCCATGGAGGTGGTGAGAAATGGGGAGGCCCAAGGCTGGGGAAGAATGATAGACATTACGGTGAAAGCAGATAGGTTCGGGGTTGGCTATCAGCCGGGCCAAGGCTCGTCGGGGCAGAATAGAGGACGTCGTCAACCGTTCACGTTCACCAGTACTGGGATGCTAGATCCAAATCGTGTCTATGCGGTGGGTGAAGAGATTGACAGTGACTGCGAGCTCGAATCGTGGATAAAACCGTGCGTACCAGGGATGGAGATCCAGAACTGGAAGGCCTAAAAGATCATCACTGTCACTCTACGTGAAGAGTAATATTTCTATTTTTCAATTCTGTTTGCATGAAAGCCATACGTTTTGCCCAAAACGTAATGGTCCATTGTAAGGGGCACCTCATGTGTTTCCTTTTGCAACATTTTACATCAGTAATAAATGGATATTTTTCACATTCAAAGCGGTGTTCCCTGTTTTTCATTTATTTTTGCAGTTTAAAAAATAAAAAAATGGCAATGTTTGTTTTCATTTTCCTTCCTTTTGATTTGTCTCGTTCCGACCTCAAAAGCAATGCATGAATCAACATTCATGCAGATGCGATCATTCTCCGGATCTCATTGATAACAATTCTGTTACACCCCTATATGACTTCGACAATCCGATCTATCATGCCGAAGAAGAAGGCGAAGAAGATTGTGAATTGCCGGAAGAATTAGCCAGGTTGTTGAAACAAGAGGAGAAGGTGATTCAACCGCACGAGGAGCGAGTTGAGATTGTTAATCCAGGCACCGAGGAGGTCAGAAAGGGGCCCCGCATTGGAGGTAAAGGTCAAGAGCAGAATGGTAGCGTTGTTGAAAGAATATGTTGATATCTTCGCTTGGTCTTATCAAGATATGCCAGGGTTGGATACCGATATTGTTGTGCATAAGCTACCATTGAGAGAAGACTGTCCTCCCGTGAAACAGAAGCTACGCAGAACTCGACCCGAGACGACAATGAAAATCAAAGAGGAAGTACGGAAGCAGTTGGATGCTGGTTTCCTAGCTGTCACTAATTATCCGCCTTGGGTCGCGAATATTATGCCGGTGCCGAAGAAGGATGGAAAGGTGAGGATCTGTGTGGACTACCGGGATTTGAACAGAGCTAGCCCGAAGGATGATTTCCCGTTACCTCACATTGACGTGTTGGTAGATAATACAGCTCAATTCTCTGTGTTTTCCTTCATGGATGGCTTCTCTGGCTATAATCAAATCAAAATGTCGCCAGATGATATGGAGAAAACAACGTCCATCACACCATGGGGCACTTTTTGTTATAAGGTGATGCCATTTGGTCTCAAGAACGCCGGTGCCACGTATCAGAGAGCTATGGTGACTTTGTTTCATGATATGATTCATCATGAAATCGAATGCTATGTTGATGACATGATAGCAAAGTCCCAAACAGAAGAGGGGCATCTGGTAGACTTGGCCAAACTGTTTGACCGGTTGAGACAATTCAAATTGAGGTTGAATCCGAATAAGTTCACTTTTGGAGTGTGGTCTGGTAAGTTGTTGGGGTTTATTGTGAGTGAAAGAGGAATCGAGGTTGATCCTGCTAAAGTAAAAGCAATACAAGAAATGCCTGAACCGAGAACAGAAAAGGAGGTTCGTGGTTTCTTAGGTAGATTGAATTGCATTTCACGGTTCATATCTCATCTAACAGCCACGTGTGAATCCATATTCAAGTTGTTGAGAAAAGATCAAACGGTCAGGTAGAATGATGATTGCCAAGCGGCATTTGAAAAAATCAAAGAATATTTGCAGGAGCCTCCGATTCTGATGCCTCTTGTGGAGGGATGACCGTTAATCCTGTACTTGACAGTCCTCGAGGGGTCTATGGGGTGTGTACTGGGGCAGCATGACGAGTCTGGTCGAAAAGAGCATGCAATTCACTACCTTAGCAAAAAGTTTACCGACTGTGAAACAAGATATTCACTACTCGAGAAAACTTGTTGTGCTTTGGCATGGGCTGCTCGCCGACTGAGACAGTATATGCTGGTTCATACCACTTTATTGATTTCCAAGACGGATCTAATCAAGTATATATTTGAGAAGCCAGCATTGATCGGACGGGTTGCGAGATGGCAAATGATTTTAACTGAATACGATATTCAGTACACTTCTCAAAGAGCGATCAAGGGGAGTGTATTGTCTGATTACCTCGCCCAGCAACCCATTGAGGATTATCAACCGATGAAATTTGAGTTCCCTGATGAGGACATCATGTTTCTCAAATCGAAAGATTGTGAGGAACCGATCCCGGAGGAGGGGCCTAACCCTGAATCCGAATGGATTCTGATGTTTGATGGGGCCGTTAACGTGAATGGTAGTGGAGTTGGTGTTGTTTTGGTTACGCCGAGGGATCCCATGTTCCTTTTGCTGCCCAGCCAACATTTGAATGCACCAACAACGTGGCTGAATACGAAGCTTGTATCCTGGGTATCGAACCTCGGTGCGTACATCTACTGGGGCAACGCCTTTCTCCCTGGTGTATGGGATGGAAGTTGTGCTACCAGTTGAGGTCCAGATCCCATCATGGAGAGTCCTGATGGATGTGAGATTGGAAGAGGTTGAATGGATAAGGACTCGGTAGGAAGAGTTGAGCCTAATTGAGAAAAAGGTTGGCAGTCATTTGTCATGGGCAGTTGTGCCAGCAGCGAATGAAGCGTGCTTTGACCGAGAGGTACGACCTCGTGTGTATCAAGTGGGAGATATGGTGTTGAAAAGGATCCTTCCTCCTCAGAGCGATCGTCAGGGCAAGTGGACACCCAATTATGAATGTCCATTCGTGGTCAAGAAGGTTTTCTCTGGCGGAGCCTTGTTATTGATCGACCATTCAAATTCTGGCGTAGTCAGAATTCAGATGTTCTACTCCAAGTCATGACATCTGATCCAACATTGTAACTAACATAGCAAGACAGTTAACACATTAAACCCTGTACTAAAGCACGCTTTCACAGATGTCACGACATCTCCTTCTATGTCACCCTAGAACGAAGGAGCCTCTAGTCCTGTGCATCAGTTATACAACCTCAGCAGAGATCAATCATCGTTCTCACTTCTGTTGTTTTCCTACACATGTTATCTGCACGATGTCTTAATATTGATCATCTGTTACATTATTCCAGTGTGCTTGCCTTTTACTTGTATTTCCTGAAATAAAGGTTGAATACATTAATCTAATTACCACTTATTAGATTGCTAACAAATAGGTTATTTGTTAGGTTCATTAATTGTAGGGTAGTAGTTGGTTTCCTGGATTTTAGCTCAGCTGTTGGATTCCTAAAGAATAGCCTGAGAAAAATACTGAAACAGAAAAACTAATCATCCTACACTTTAGCACATGCTGTCAGGAATGAATGTCACAACATTCAGTTTGACAGTCAGAACATATACATCATGCTGATTCTGTTATGTTCTTGAGAAACAGACTGTGCTAAATTTGATGTACTGTAAAAGACCAACCAGTCTCTAGTTCAGTATCAGCCTACATGAACAACTGTCTAGACATCCAATTTGACAGCTTCACAATGATCCTTTGGCCAGGTCTGTTTTCACTTGAAAACCAGACTTAAATATATACTGAACTGAAGCATAAAAATCAACCTGCCTATTATTCAGTATAAGTTGTCAATGATGAATGTCACGACATTCTGATTGACATACAACCAGAAGGCTATGTATCAGGTCTGTTATTATCTTGGTAGGCAGACTGAAATACAAGCTTAGTTATGGCATACAGGATTATAACATATGCAGAAGGAAAACAAGCACAGGAAATTGTTAACCCAGTTCAGTCCAACATGACCTACATCTAGGGGCTACCAAGCCAGGAAGAAGATCCACTATCAGCAGTATTAATTCAGAGTTAAACTCCCCCGTTTACAACTCTTCACTTAATCCCTACCCAATGCAATCTATACCTAGGAACTCCTAGATAGAAACCTCCAATTTCCATTCCTATCACTACAAATACAATGTAATGTTAACCAACTTGAACTTGCTTCACAGCTTCATTCAAGAACATAATCACTCTTGCCTACAGGCTTTGAGTTACAAATACTCTCAGCTTTTACCACTGAGAAACACATGGTAACCTTCCCACAGATTGGGAGGTTTACCTCACACACACCCCTAAATTTTCATTCTATGAGGCTTACAAAAACTAGGTTACAATATGCTATTTATAACCTAATCACCCAACTGGATTTGGGCCTTCAGAAATCGCAGCAAACTTGTTCTTTGCTGTTACAAATACAACAGAAAATTTCTGCTACAAACAAGGTCTTCAATCCTAAAATCTCTCCATATATATCTCCTTATTTTGAGCCTATATATATGTTCTGATTGAGTCTTTAAGACCTCCACATGGGAGTTAGGATATTCACCAAATATCCTTACTAATCCCAGAATATATACTGAATTAATTAATTCAGTTTTCTACACATGTACGATGTCACAGGCATGATGTCGTGACATCGTACATGACATGTTGGTCCAGATGTTGAACTTCTTCAACCCAACATATTAAAACAATAGAGATGATCACATTATTTGTTTTACAAAATTAATGCCAATCCTAAGGTATTAACAACCATGGATGGCGAGGATTTTTCCATCCCCTGTGAATGCGGACGCAGTTAAAAAATACTTCGTATAAGAGACCCGCTGGATGAAAAGAATAAAATAGTCCAGGCAAAAAGGGGCATCCCGGCGAACCGAAAAAAAAATGAAAAAGGTTCGGGCAAAAATTAGGGATAAAAAGAAAAAAAAAACTGTACACCCGGCAAGTCGAAAACCCCACAAGGGCGGCTTGGGCAAAAAAGGGTCTCCCGGTGGAATGAAAACCCGAAAGGGAGGTCCAGGCAAAAGAGGGAATGAAATGAACAACTGCGTCCAGCATGATCGTTTGTACTTTGGTTAAGACACCTGGATAATCCCCAGCAGGGATCGATCGGAAGCGTCTTGTTCAGAAGGCAGAAAGCACGGAGAGTCTTGAGGACATATGGGGTGTAACCGAGTTGGAACTCGATGAGATCACGGGTTCACATTGCCATTAGGATAGATTTTCCTTTTGTGCGCAATTACCTCTTTTTAGGGATTGCTTCCTGTGAATTGCTCAGTTACGAGCCACTTTTGTTCAACCAATAAAATGCATGTTTTTTGTTTTCATTACCGCTTTGATTGCAAAAACATCAGTTTATTTTGAAAAAGAATCTTTGCATTTTGAGACATAGGGGTCCCTTCCAATGCATGTTTATAAGATTGAAAACCGGAAATCTTATTCGGAAGGTTAAGTGACCTAAGTGTTGAAATTTTGGCACGCCTGGGGCAAGTTTTATCTAACGATCTCTTTTGCAGGTGCTGTTGGTTATTTTCACTCACTTGCAGGTTGTGATATGAAGCCTTTTGACAAAAGAATCCTTTGAAGTCCAATCAGGGACGAGGGATGGAAGAACGGTGAAAAGACGGCAAAAGAATTGCGACGATCCTAGAGGGTAATCAAGAAGACTCTTCAAAGTCTGAGGACTAGAGAGTTGGCCCTGATCTGAGGAGATCGATTGTCTCGAAGTAGAGAGAAGTCGAGAATACAAGGTGATGAATCAGAAGAGACCGAATGAGTCTGGGAGCTCTCAAAAGTGGAAAATTGACACTGTGGTTGGATGGCGAATGCCAGTGTTCGATGAGTCGACAGAGGTTCCATGTCAAAAATTTCGTACTTCCCCAGCGGATTCGAGGTCGGTGTTTCCTCGGCAGCCAGGCCTGAGGTTTGTTGCTTCCCCTAGCAGGTTTGAGATTGTTATCTCCCCAGCGGATTCGAGGTCGGTATTCCCTCAGCAGCCCGGCCTGAAGTTTGTTGTTTCCCCAACGGAGGTGTGCGTTGGTTGTTTTCCCCAGTGAAATCCCCAAGCAGATCGAGTTCGGTGAAGGTCATCCCCAGTGAGGATTATCCTTTCCCCAGCAGCAGTGTTATTTCCCAGCAGGGTGGAGATTGGAGTGATATTAAGTTCCGCAGTAGAGTTGCTCGTGCTGTCCCCGGAGGGGGATATTTTTTTTTATGCATTCATCATTTAGAAAAGCATAGCATATGGCATCATTAATTGCGTAGCATTTCCATGGTTATGGAGCATTATGCTGTAAAATTCATGCATTAGCATTGCAAGCATAAGCTAGTCCCAAGCCGTGGTTACCGTTCGAGAATTCGTTTAGCTGGTTGGTGAAGATGTTACTCTGAGGAGTTTAGCATCGCGACGTTGGGTCATCTAGGTCGATTTCAGAATTTGTTTCTCCAGCATGGTCGAGAGGTTGGTGTTTCCCCAACAAGTGACTCCCTAGTTGAGTTGGTTTCTCTGCCGTTCCGAGAATGTCAGATCAGTAAATATCCCCAGCAGTGCTACTCCCCACAGAGTTGGAAGATTGAATCAGAATCGTGTGCTCAGCAAAGTAATCATTTACTTTCCCAGCAGGAGTTTTCCTCCCTTTGCATCTTGCATATAGTAAACATCATTTGCATTCGCATTCTCCAATCGCGTAGCATTTCCATTCAATATGGAGCATTACGCCATAGAAAACTCAAACATATGCATACATGTGTTAAGCCAGATTGGATCATATCCCCAGCAGAGGCGGATCATTTTTCAACATCTGTATGGCACGTTTGCAGCGGTTGCTCTTGGCAGCATTCAGGATCGATAATCCCCAGAGAGATTTATTTCCTCACCCGTCCGTGAAAGGAAAGCTTGACTCCCCAGTTTAGTCCCCGACAAGTGTCTGCCTTGTTTTGACATATGTAGATGTCATCCTTGCGATACCGGTAAGTGTCGTGTTGATCCCCGTAAGGTCTGTTTTTTGGTGTCGGTAAACATCATCTTTCGATGTCGGTAAACATCGAGTTTCTTCCCAGTCATCGGTAAATGTCTGGTCGTGTAGTGCTTTCTTTGGTGTCGGTAAACATCATCTTCCGATATCGGTAAACATCGAGTTCCTTCCCAGTCATCGGTAAATGTCTGGTCGTGTAGTGCTTTCTTTGGTGTCGGTAAACATCGAGTTTCTTCCCATTCATCGGTAAATGTATGGTCGTGTATCCTTTGTTCGATGTCGGTAAACGTCGAGTTCATTCCCAGTCATCGATAAATGTCTGGTCTTGTTTCACTTGTAAACATCATCTTCCGATGTCGGTAAACATCGAGTTCCTTCCCAGTCATCGGTAAATGTATGGTCGTGTATCCTTTATTCCCAGTCATCGGTAAATGTCTGGTCGTATATCCTTTCTTCCCAGTCATCGGTAAATGTTTGGTCGTGTATCCTTTCTTCCCAGTCATCGGTAAATGTCTGGTCGTGTATCCTTTCTTCCCAGTCATCGGTAAATGTCTGGTCGTGTATCCTTTCTTCCCAGTCATCGGTAAATGTCTGGTCGTGTATCCTTTCTTCCCAATCATCGGTAAATGTCTGGTCGTGTATCTTTTCTTCCCAATCATCGCTAAATGTCTGGTCTTGTTTCACCTATCGACATCTTTGTTCAATGTCGGTAAACATCGAGTTCCTTCCCAATCATCGGTAAATGTCTGGTCGTGAAGCGCTTTCTAAGGCCAATTCCTCAGTAAAGTCATCGGTAAACGTCTGGTCTTGTTCCAGTTGGAAACATCTTTTTCCTCCCCAGTAAAGTCGCCATCGGTAAATGGCCTCGCTTTCCTTCTGTTGAAGCCGCGATCGGTAAATGGCCTCGCTTTCCTTCTATTGAAGCCGCCATCGGTAAATGACCTCGCTTTCCTTCTGTTGAAGCCGCCATCGGCAAATGGCCTCACTTTCCTTCTGTTGAAGCCGCCATCGGTAAATGGCCTCGCTTTCCTTCTGTTGAAGCCGCCATCGGTAAATGGCCTTGCTTTCCTTCTGTTGAAGCCGCCATCGGTAAATGGCCTCGCTTTCCTGGGTATCAGTAGATATCAATTCTTGTTTTGAAGCCGCCATCGGTAAATGGCCTCGCTTTCCTCGATTCGTCACCTGCGGAGTGCAAATTCTCCGGTTCTTTTGGTATTCAATCCCTATTTACCTTGAAAGTCTGATAGCCATTGCTTTCATCCGTTCAGGTTCTCAGTTGATTGAATAGGGGCAGCTGTAGCACCTCAAATTTTCCCTCCCCATTCATGCATTCATTTCTTTTTAGGTCATTTATCATTCCATATTGCATTGCACCATGGCAGTCAGAATTGGCATCAAGAGAATCCTTTGTGCAAAAGAGCAAGTCTTTCCTTGAGATGAAGGCCACATGATTATTCTAAAGAGCTTAAATGAGCTAGGGTTCATCTTGAAGCAACTTTACCAAGTGGTAGAGGCCAAATTTCATCAGTGCATTTCCAGGTTATCTGAGGACCATAGAAGTCAACTGTGCAGTCAACAGAGGGCTATGAGGTGGAGAAATGAGTTGAGACACTTCATTCATGCTCAAAAGAGGCCTATTCATCATGACAAACATCTATCTTGAAGATTTTGAAGTCAAATCAAAAGTTTCCAAAAATGGAAAGTGACCTGTAATTCAAAGTTTCCAAAAATGGCAAGTTTTTGGACCACATTCAACTTGATTTTCCAACATCAAAGAAGCTTCAAATGGATTTTTGGTGAACATGAAAATTGAAAATCTTTCTCTCCTCTTTCAAAAAGTCCAAAGTCATGTCCATCTGATGATTGGTTGAGAACTTATGGCCAAATGATCACAAAGTGTATATGGAAGTTCAACATGGCATAACTTTTGATCCAAAACTCCAAATTGAGCCACTCTTTTTGCAAAATGCTTGTTGTGACCAATACTTTTCAAATCAACCATTGCATTGCATGAAAAAAATCTCACATGACCATCGGTTCATACATGTGCATTTTGGAGGGAAAATTGACAATTCAAATTTGGTGGATTATACAAGCAATTTGATCATTCCATCATGTTCATTGGATGATTTGAAGTGAGATTTAAGCTCAGCATGGCACTGTTCACGTGCACATGTCCATGCATAATCACATTTTTGATTTTTTACATTCCACCTCACATCTCCTTAAGCTTAATTAACCAAGGCAAAATGAGATTAGCACAGTCATTAACACTTCATATAAAAGCCTAATCATAACTGTTTTGGCTCAGAAGAACAATTTCAGATCTAGAATTCATTTTTCCCTCCATTTTTGTCTCTCTTCAAAACTCCAAATTTCTTCACACAAACCTTGATTTTCTTTGCACATTCATGATCATGGAAGAGTTCTGAGCAGGATTCAACGTGTGGTTTGAGGAATACAGTCCAATTTTGAGCATGCCAAGTGCATGAACATGGAAACGGATTGTTGAAATTAAGCTAGATCCAGTGGATTTCAAGTGCTTCTTTATACACAAAGCTTCAAGTCACGGTTAGGGGAGAAGATCTGGAAAGTTTGAGAGTTGTAGCACACGAATCCAATCACTGCAAGTTCAAGTAAGTGAAAATTCGAACCTCTCTTTTTGCCAATTCATTGCCATGAACCTGTAGATCTTTTGATGCTGATGATTTTGATAGCTTTAGAATTGATTTTGGTTAGAAATTGAGTTAGTTATGATGATTTAAAGTTTGGATGTGGAAAATGTTTCTCTTCGATCCGTGCGTATTAGTGAGAGTTAGATCAAATGAATATGATATTTGTGTTCTACGTTGCAAGACGGTTCTAACCATATGCATTTTGTAAATTTCTGGAAATTTTTGTTCATGATCGCCGCCTGTACCATCGGAGAAGACGGTTGAAACCGCCGTCGTCCGCCGTCTGTAATAATGCTTAAGGTTTGTGCCTCGTGTACGCTTGCGTCGCTCCTACTTGGCATTTCCACTGGCCATTACTTGTTTGACCGAGCTCGCGTGTCCTTTGACCGCTGATGCAGCATGCCACATCATTAAATGATGCGTTGCGTTTTGAGCGCTTCTTGATCCGTCCTTGCACGGGTTCGAATCCTGGCAAACGCACTTTTCTTTGATTCCAATTGTTTTTCTCATTTACATTGGACACATGCGTTCGATCCCTGGCGTAGGCACTTCGCTGATTTAATTGTTGAACATTCTCATGTTACCCTGGATGCGTGGGTTCAATACTTGCTGGTGTACATATGCTGAATATTATTTGAAACCTTGTTTTCCACATTATTTCATTCATTTTTCATCAACTTTAGAAAATCACAAAAAATAGTAGACATGTCCAAATTAATCCAAACTTTTTTTCACTTTCTTGTTTTAACCTCTAGATCTTTATAGCATTTATTTCATGATTTTTGTGCTTCTGGATTTTTAATTGTGATTGTTTGATTGAACATGACGCCATATTGGTATGCTACATTCATTTGTTTGTGAAATGCTCATGTTTAATCCAATTGACTTGAAATTTGACATGCTTGATCCTAACATGTGACATGATTTTTTGACTTTGGTTTGAGATTTTTATCATATGCCATCTCTGTTTTGGACACATGAACATGAAGTGTAACATTTGGTGTAACATTTTGTGCCTCGCATTTGTGCATTTTCATTCATATGCCATTTGATCTCTTCTGGAGTTGAGTTTTTGTGTGAAGTTCATTCTTAACATGATAAGCTTGTATAAAAAAATTCATGATCATTGGATACTTTTCTGTTTTAATATGGATTTTCTCATTTGATTGTCCAATTTTGATCACATTGCTTGCCTTGGCTTTACCTTGATCATTGGATGGCTTTGCCTTATGAATTGGCTTTGGTCCTTTTGAGGACTCTTTCTTGTTTGATTGAATGTGCTTCATGTGAAATATTGACTTCTGCTTTGACTATTTGACTTGCCTTTGACCCTAGTCTTTGTACTAGTGGTTTGTACTTACCAATTGTGTTTTGTGTTTCAGGTTTGAGCATTTAACACTAATGGTTGGTTTGGTCTCATTACTTGAGATGAATTTGCTTTGATCACTAACTCTTGTTGTGTTGTAGGTCCATTGATGTGATGAAATCCCTTGAGTGATTGCATTTATGACTTGCATTGTGTAGATATTGGAAAGTTCCACTGCTGTTGTCTTTTGATTTGTCTGAATACAATATTGACTGTTTGGATTTTGTACAGGTACATTAGTCGCTTTTAGCTCTTGCTTGAGCTTTTATTTGGAGTGTGGTTGATACACCACTTAGGTAGCCACTCTTTTACTCCATGTAGTCTGGAAGTCCTGCCACCTTTTTGGCAGGCATTTGGCTGAAGTCCTCCTTATGAGGCAATGATTGTGATTGTTTACATTTGTGCTAAAGACCTCTAAATGAGGCATGTTACTTGTTAAGTCCTCCTAAGTGAAGAGGAAATTGACAGATAGAAGGGATTAGCAATCAATCCCCTGTTATTCAGTGAGTCGTTCATTATGCTCGCACTACGTGCTGATGCTCTTGAACAAGTTCCCAAGATCTTTGTATAGAGTCAGACAAGTGGAATAGGGTCCCTCTTTCTGGATCCCCATGCTTTCTTTGATTTAAGCTCACCCAGGCCCGGGTTAAGAGCATGAGGTCTGATCCTCATTACACCTTTCATCAGCTTCACCCTAACTCTCAATGTTAGTAGTTAAGAGCTTCAGAACACCCCTACAGTTTTGGCTTGTTTGTCGAGGTTGATATGACCCCTCTTGACTAAAGCCCAACCATTTGTCTGAGCCCCTTGTTTGCATATAGTGAGTGATGCCTGTTCACTTGTGATGATGTTTATTTGCTGTTTGAGCTGACTTGCTTCCTGTGTGAGTTAGGTTCTGATTAGAGACCTCAACTTAGGGATCGCTTGCATGACAACTTTTAGGCTCGAGTTATAGTCTCCCTATTAGTTTGTTATCTCCCTGGTCTCTGGTTAGGAGAGAGTTTCTCCTCTGTTAAGGGGAACTATGTCGCCCTGATTCTCATACTAGATGAGATACGTAGGCAGGAGATTGAGCGAAATCTCTTCGGGCAACTTTTTTTCTGTTCTTTGTGGTGTGTGTGTCCACCCTTCACCCTTTTGTTTTTCTTTTCTTTGTTGTGTGTGTGTTCACCCTTCATGCTGTTTCCTTGTGTGTTTGTTTGTTTGGAGTCGGATGTAAGTCCATGTATTGGCATTCTGTTTCCTTGTTGGTTTTTGTTTGGAGTCAGATATAAGTCCATGTATTGGCATTCTGTTTCCTTTTGTTTGTTTTGTCAGGAGTTGGGTGTAAGTCCATGTATGGGCATTCCGTTTCCTGTTGCGTGTTTCTCTTGACGTCTCAGCGTCCCGTTTCGGTGTTTTGTTTCGGCATGCGTTAGCCGAGCTACGAGTGCTCTGATTCTTCCTCTGGATAGAGAAGATACGTATGCATAGGATGCAATGTCCTAGCGAGCATGTTCCCCATTTCCCCCCGAACTACGTTGACTTTGATGTTTGTTTCTGACAAACTACGTAGGACCAGGATGCGACATCCTGCCGAGTCCACTTCCTCCGTCTTTCACCTGTTTTGCTATTACAGTTTGTGCGGTTTTTGAGCAGTTTATTTAGCAACCTTTTCCTATTCTTTTGAGCGTGGATCCCATTGAGTACGGCGGACGTGAGGGGGTGCTAATACATTCCCCTTGCGTAACCGACTCCCGTACCTTGCAATCTCTGGTCGTAAGACCATTCCTTTCCCTTTCTTAGGTTAGTCCTGCACTCCCTTTCCGTCAGAGGATGAATAGCGTCGGTGGCGGCTCTGTGTTTTCCCGCCGGTTGTTTTTCGCGTTGCGACAGTAGGATATGTAAATTATGAAATTATATGAATTTATATGTATATGTATATGCATATATGATGATTATGCTGACAAAACGACCACAAAGGATACAAAGGTGTCGCAAAGAATTTGAACCACCGGTAAAATCCTCGGTCAATCCATAAAATATGGAGGCAATCAGTTGGAGAACAGAGAGATCAACATCCCAAATGTTCAAACCTAATTGGGGAAGGAGGAGATCTGTTGAGGATAAAACATCCAATCTACGGGGAATTTTAGGTCAACACCATAAAAATGGGAGACAACCCTACAGAGAATAATCATAACAAAAGCTGCTCAGAAACCAGGAGGAAACTCTGACTAAGAGCAAGTTGAATGGCGATTGGTGGGGATACCAAATAAATCCACTGGGGAAGATCAACCATCTCTAAAGATCCACCTTGCTGAGGAAATACGAACTCCGCTGGAGAAGGCAGAAACTCTGCTGGGGACAGCAGAAACTCTGTCGGGGAAAACAACACATCGCAGGGTATCTGAATCAACCAAATCAGCTGGGGACAAAGAAAGAAATTCCATTAAGGATCAAACATTCCGTCGAGGAACTGAATCAACACAAACATATAGGGATACCCAAAGGGTTAACTGCTTGGGGAACCTCTGATGCTTCACACTTAAGGACTTGTTATCCATTGAAATGTTGTTGATATTCCTTTTACTTGCTTTGGAAAAATTCCTGCTTTTATATATTAAAGAAAACTTGATTTTGATTTAAAAATTTAATTTCAAAATGATCATAATAAAATTTAAAACTATTGGTTGAAGTAAGTAAGAGTAGAAACAATTTGGATAAAAGCTCAACTTTATTTAATAGAATGGTAGTCTATAAATGCCAAGACTCCACAGATTTTACAAAGTTGAAAATGGTAATTTACATGGAAAGGGGTTACATTGAATATGAATGATCCTTAATCCCTCTACCAACTCTTGATATCCACTGTGCTCTTGGCCGTTGTTGGGGTGATGAATCGATGTCAACCCCTTGTGCTCAAACAAGCCTTCAAAACATTGAAGATTAGCATAATGCAGTTACTTGCCATAATCCCTAATTTTTGCATAAGTTGTCCCAAGGTGGGGTACTCAACTTATCGGGAAATTCTTTCTGTTTTATGTCTCTAATTTTTGCCTGGATCGCCCTTTCGGGTTTTCAATCCACCAAGACGCTCATTTTTGCCTAAGCCGCCCTTTCGGGTTTTCAACTTAGCGAGCTGTTCTTTTATTTATTTTTTAGGCAAAGTATTTCTTGACTACATCTGCGTTCACAGGACAAGTGAACTCGTCACCATCCATTGTTGTAAGAATCAATGCACCACCTGAAAAGGCTCTTTTAACAACATATGAGCCTTCATAATTAGGAGTCCATTTTCCTCTGGAATCTGGATTGAACGTAAAAATATTCTTTAGCACAAGGTCACCTTCTCTGAACACTCGAGATCAGACCTTCTTATCAAAATCCTTCTTCATTCTCTGCTGATATAACTGACCATGACACATGGCAGTTAATCTCTTCTCTTTAATCAAATTCAACTGGTCAAACCTGGTCTGACACCATTCAGCCTCAGTCAACTTAGCTTCCATGAGCACACGTAATGAAGGAATCTCAACCTCTACAGGGAGCACTTCTTCCATACCATACACCAGAGAGAAAGGGGTTTCCCCTGTTGAAGTGCGGATGGATGTACGATACCCATGCAAAGAAAAAGGGAGCACATCATGCTAATCCTTATATGTGACAACCATCTTCTGAATAATCTTCTTGATATTCTTATTCACAGCTTCAACAACCCCATTCATCTTGGGTATGTAGGGAGAAGAATTATGATATGCAATCTTGAAGTCTTTGCAAAGAGCTTCCACCATATTGTTATTCAAGTTCGATCCATTGTCAGTAATGATCTTACTTGGCACACCATAACGGCATATGATCTGATTCTTGATAAACCTTACAACAACCTGCTTGGTTACATTTGTATACGATGCCGCTTCAACCCATTTTGTGAAGTAGTCAATTGCCACCAAAATGAAACGATGTCCATTTGAAGCTTTGGGCTCAATCATCCCAATCATATCAATTCCCCACATGGAGAAGGGCCATGGGGAAGAGATAACATTCAAAAGTGTCGGAGGAACATGAATCTTATCAGCATAAATTTGACACTTGTGGCACTTCTTCACAAATTTGCAACAGTTAGATTCCATTGTCAGCCAATAGTAACCTGATCGCAACATCTTCTTCGCCATTGCATGTCCATTGGAATGAGTATCAAAGGAACCTTTGTGCACTTCAGTCATTAACAAGTCTGCTTCGTGTCTATCCACGCATTTGAGCAAAACCATGTTGAAGTTTCTCTTGTACAATATATCACCATTCAAGTAGAAATTACCAGCTAATCTTCTTATCTTTCAAAGATGCCCCAGGAGGATAAATCTGACTTTGGAGGAAACATTTGATGTCGTAATACCTCAGCTTCTCGTCTTTAATCTCTTCAACAACAAACACATGAGCTGGCCTATCAATAGGCATCACAAATAAAATGGGAACTTCATTCCAATACTTTACTATAATCATTGACGCCAACATTGCAAGAGCATCTGCCATCCGGTTCTCATCTTGAGGGATATGATGAAATTCAACCTTTGTAAAGAAAGTTGAAATCATCCTCGCATAATCTCTATATGGTACTAAACCAGGTTGATTTGTCTCCCATTCTCCTTTGATTTGATTCATAACTAAAGTGGAATCATCGAACACATCCAAATACTTGATTCTGAGATTCATGGCCTCTTCAAGCCCCATAATGCAAGCTTTATATTCTGCCATGTTGTTTGTACATTTGAAAGTCAATCTAGCTGTAAATGGTAGATGCGTGCCTTGAGGAGTAATAATCACTGCTCCAATGCCATTTCCATATTGATTAACATCTCCATCAAATACCATGCCCCAACGGAAACTAGGTTCTGGCCCTTCTTCAAGCAATGGTTCATCACAATCTTTCATTTTCAAGTACAAAATCTCTTCATCGGGGAAATCATATGGCACTGACTGATAATCTTCAATTGGATGGTGAGCCAAATGGTCAGCCAAGATACTACCCTTGATTGCTTTCTGAGATCGGTATTCAATATCATACTCTGATAACAACATCTGCCAACGGGCAATCCTCCCAGTTAAAGCAGGCTTCTCAAATATATACTTGATTGGATCCATTTTGGATATCAACCAAGTGGTATGATTCAACATATACTGGCGTTGACGCTTAGCAGCCCAAGCCAATGCACAACAAGTTTTCTCAAGCATAGAATACCAAGTCTCACAGTCGGTGAACTTCTTACTGAGGTAGTAAATTGCAAATTCTTTCTTTCTAGTCTCATCTTGCTGACCTAGAACACAACCCATACTATCTTCGAGTACACTCAAATACATGATCAAAGGTCTTCCTTCAACGGGTGGAGACAAAATCAGAGGTTCAAGCAAATATTCTTCGATACTGTCAAAAGCTTTCTGGAAATCTTTGGTCCAATCACAAGATTGATCTTTCTGAAGAAGCTTGAATATAGGCGCACATGTGGCAATCATGTGGGAAATGAATCTGGAAATATAATTCAAGCGGCCGAGAAAACCTCTGACTTGTTTCTCAGTTTTGGGCGCAGGCATCTCTTGTATTGCTTTGACCTTGGCAGGATCAACTTCAATACCCTTCTCGCTGACAATAAAGCCCAACAACTTACCAGAATGAACATCAAAAGTACACTTATTGGGATTCAAGCGGAGTTTATACTTCCTCAAACGTTGGAATAGCTTCAACAAATGCTCAACATGCTCCTCTTCATCAATTAATTTAGCAATCATGTCATCGACATAAACTTCAATCTCTTTATGCATCATATCATGAAAAAGAGTAGTCATTGCTCTCTGGTAAGTCGCACCATCATTCTTTAGACCGAAAGGCATCACTCTATAACATAATATTCCCTAGGGTGTAATGAATGTAGTCTTCTCCATATCTTCGGGTCCCATCTTGATATGATTATATCTGGAAAATCCATCCATAAACGAAAAGACTTTGAATTTAGCGGTATTGTCTACCAACATATCAACGTATGGCAGAAGGAAATCATCTTTCAGACTGACTTTATTCAAATCTCTATAGTCAACACACATGCGGACTTTTCCATCTTTCTTCGGCACAAGCACAATATTGACAACCCATTACGGATACTCAGCAGTCACAAGGAAACTGGCATCAATCTGCTTTTGTACTTCCTCTTTGATCTTCACAGCTATATTAGGACGCGTTCTTCTCAACTTCTGCTTGACTGGCGGGACTTCTGGCTTCAACGGTAATCTATGCTCCACAATCTCAGAATCTAAACCAGGCATGTCTTGATAAGACCAAGCAAACACGTCTGAGTACTCTCGAAGAAGATCAATCAACCCCTTCTTAGCATCTGGACACAGTCGAGACCCAATCTTGTATCATCTCGAGACACAATGTATTTTGTTTTTGAAAAGGTTTTGAAAGTTGTGCCAAGGGGAAAAAAGGTTTGAATGTGTTTGATGTATTTTTGGATTTGAAAGACGATTATTTATGACTTGCAAGATGTTACAACTAGGGTTTAATACTTGGGATTATGACTGGATCTTTCACCCAGGTAGTCTTTTTTTTCAATTTTGTTAAGAAGGGGGTTTGAATATTTACAAGTGTTTTGAAGGAAGACGAACGCTTATGGCTTACAAGCTCTTACAACTTGGGTCTAGCATTCAGGACTAGGAATGGACCTTTCACCCAGTTAGTCTTTTTCTTCCAATTTAGTTAAGAAAATGATTTGGAGTGAAGTGGAATGGATTAGGGTTTGAAAATGATTCGAATATGGAATGTTTGAGAAGTTGGAAATGTGGAAATGGTTGATAGTTTGATTTTAAGAAAAATGGTTGATGGTGGATCAAGCTCTTATTATTTTTGTTCATTTTTTCGAAATGGTTGGTTTTATTATTTTTTTGGTTTTTGATTAACAATCTATCTAAAGGAAATAAAAGCAACAAAAGTAAATAATAATTACAAAAAAAAGGTGGAAATACACTTGAAAATTGGGGAATATAATGAAACGATTAAAGTGCAAGCTATCAAACAAGTAAATGCAACCACATAAAAGAAAAGAGCTCATTGTAAGAAGGTCCAAGAATAAGCTACGAGACCGAAATAAACCCAACTCATTGTAAGAAGGCTCAAGAGTAAGTCATGGGACCGAAATAAACTGAACTCGAAAGCAACTTAATTTAACTCTAAGCTAACTTAGAGTGGATCCATGTAGGAATCACTCTATAAGAGGTCAAGCAACAAATCTATGCATTAGAACGATTTTTGAAAGTTAAATTGGATTTTAACTCCGAGATCGCAACGCAATGACAAATCAACCAAGTTGTTTTATATCGCCGGATGAATATGCATACAGATAACCTAATTAAATAATCTAAGCACAAAAAAAATAACCAAATAAATGATCAAAAACTACACTTAATAACTAGAAAATCACTAATTAATCAATTAAGCCAAATCAATTTATTAACTAACTAAACTACACTTAATAACTAGAAAATCACTAATTAATCAATTAAGCCAAATCAATTTATTAACTAACTAAACTAATTTAATCAAATAATTAAAAGGAAAATAAAAGGGTATGAATAGACATGGGGTTGTAAAACCTATGGACTTTAAAATCCAACCCAAACTCACTTAAGTCCTAATTATAATCAAAATAAGAAAATAAATAAAATGAATAATAATAATAATAATAATAATAATAATAATAATAATAATAATAATAAAAAATAATAATAATAATAATAATAAAATAAAAATAATAATAATAATAATAATAATAGACAAATCAAAAGAAAAAAAAACAAGCTGAAAAGAAATTATGGGGTGGTGCCCCTCTGCCAACAACTTCTTCTTTTATTTTATTTTTTAAAAAAATTCAAGCATGTTCAATGAAAGAACAACACAAGGCTTGTATTAAACAAAAATACAGAAACTAAAATATAACAACAACAGAAAAAAGCAATGAAAGTAAGAAAATACCTCTCTCTCTCTCTCTCTGTTATTTCTCAACTCTTTCAAAATAAGCTTCTTCAATAAAATTGATTTCAAACTCTCACTTGGTTCTCACTCAGTTGCAGTTCTTCTTTCTCATTCACTCACCATGGAACTCATTTCTTAACCTCTCTTGGTTCCTATGTTCTTCCTTACGGCTGCAACGGAGAGGATACGATGGCGGTCGAAAATCCGCTACAGCAGTATCCAACAAGAGAAATAAGATATTTATAATGAACACGCTAATAAACTCTACTACAGTGTGAAAGTTTCGCCTTGTCCACTTCTAGCTTTTAGCTCCATAACAGCAAGCTTTTTTTTCATGGTTAAAAAATAGAAGAAGTATGAATGGTTTATATTTTGTAATGATAGTGAGTTATTGATGTTACTTAGTATGATGGTTTTGTTTGAGTTGTGGTAGAGATGTATGTGAAGAGGAGAGGTCACAGAGCTTGGTGCGGTGAGGGTGTAAGATGGTATGCGTCACTTATTGTGGTTACGGTTGAAAGGTGGTTTGAGTGAGTTGAAGGTAGATTGAAGATGAAGTGTTGAAGAAGAAGCAAGGTGAACAAGGGAATGAAAAGTTGATGTAGTAAAAGGTTTTATACAAGGCCAAAGGTGTGCTTGTTGTTTGCAAAGAAAATGGAAAAATTTGTGTTGGTTGGTGTAGGTGTGTGTTTGGAAAGAGGATGGAGAGTTTGTGAGAGATGTATAATAGTTTTAATGGAAGTGGAAGTGTGATGAAAACAATTTGTGTTGAACATTTAGTGTTGTTCGTTATCATGAGGATAGTGAGTAGATAGATCTTGGTGAGTTCATGATGGAGGTGAAGAGGGAGTTTATGTTGGGATAAAGTTTTGCAGTATGGATCGAATTTGTATGTGGTGTGATGGTTTCAAAGTGTTTTTAAGTCGTTGTATGGATATTCGCGCAGGGGGGAGATTGTGTGGGATAATATGAGTTCAAGAAGATTATATGTGTGTTTGGTGATTACATGAAGAGGAAAAACGAGGTTATTAGTGAGAGGGTTACATGATTTGAACAGGGAGTATGTGAGTCTCTTTTGTTGGTACTACGTTGGTGGTAGTGATAAAGGAAAAAAAACAAAGTTATGTAGGCAAAGTTATACATGAAAATGGAACACTGCACACCAACATTGAAACTAAACCAAAAGCTTATCTCATTGGGCGCGACTCTCCCCCATGCAGTGTGGCCCATGTTAAGACTTTTTAGGGTTTCTCAAATGCCCTTGGATATTTATTTTAAAGACAAAATCAATTAAAATTAGTTAAAATTAAATAAAATTAACCACCTTAAAATAATCATAATAAAATCGAAACAACACTTACAGTTAAATCTATTTATT
The DNA here is from genome assembly GCF_024323335.1 of Lathyrus oleraceus. Classification (NCBI taxonomy): domain Eukaryota; kingdom Viridiplantae; phylum Streptophyta; class Magnoliopsida; order Fabales; family Fabaceae; genus Lathyrus; species Lathyrus oleraceus. The sequence continues at coordinate 178,147,062 of NC_066583.1, forward strand.
GTTTATGAACATGTTGACAAAAAGATAAAAATAAACGGACTTAAAATGAATAAAAATCGAGCATAAAAATGCTCAAAAAATTAAAATAAATGCACCAAAATAATCATCATGAAATAAACTTCTCGGAAACATACAGGTTTTGATTAAATTTTGAAATAAAAATGACTGGTTAAAAGGGCTCAGACTGATCAAAAAGCAATCGAAAAAGGATTCGAAAAAATAAAATGAATACGCCAACTTAAACTACGCGAACCGTATATTAATAAAATTAAAGTTTGTAAACTCGATTTTGAAATTTTTCGCCGGCTTATTTCACGTACATTTGAGAATCAGTTTGACCGGTGTATCTATAGATCCGAAAATTTATTTTGACTGAAATTTTAAGAATTATGCGAGATGAAATGCATGTTATGATATGTAGATGAAATGCATGTTATGATATGTAGATGATGCAGATGTCACAATGTATATATTTATTTATTGAATTAGGGGAAACATTGGGGTATGACTCTTATCATTCAAACCCTAATGGTTTGTGAAATTACTAAGTCTTGAACCTATAGCAAACATGGCCAAAGAGATATGTTAAACACACACGGGCATGAAATGATGAATGCATCAGTTAAAAACTGGAACATGACAAATCTTAAACACTGTTTAAATACTAAAGTAAGGTAGATGCGTATGATTCATGATGAACTAAAGGTATTAAAGCACAAGGCTATACACAAAGTCTAAGCATGGATGCCCGTAGCCAGAGGCCAAATGGCTTCTTATGAATGCAAGTGTGCATGCAGATGAAACAAGAATGCAATTAGTATAGGTTTAAGAAAGATACAATGTAATGCAATAAGTTAAAAATTAAATAGATGTTATGACAAAATTGGGGTATGGCAAGTACATTATAGTAGTGTGTTGTTCCTTTTACAAAATAACTAAATTAAGATAACCAAGTGGTATAACCATTGCTTATTTGCCATCAGGGGCGTGGCGGGCGACTTCGACTTCACTTGGATCATACACTTATACCCATCCAACCGAGATGATATGACTTACTTGTAGGATTCCATATAGCCATATCTCGCAACTACCTGACCAGGGGGGATACATTGATTTGCATAGCTTTGACTTCACCTTCTTTTTAGTCCTATCATAAAGCCTTATAAATAATTTTTATTCTAAATAGGTTGGCACTTACCGTTACCGGTCATCATGGATGTTATGGTACTTCATATTGAGGTAGACTATGGATGTTATTGCGTCAAAGGATGCTACGAAGAGTCTTCCTAGGATGCAATTATCGACATTTCTGAAAGGGATTATCAAAAATTGAGAATTGATTGTCCTATTATCCAACCATTATCCCAAGGTGACCATCAACTCAATTTACCCATACGAATGGGATTACTGTGTCATTGAAAACCTGTAGGTCAGACCCTTTATAGGGCCACAACTTCTCCTTTATCAACCTCACTTTCTCAAAAAGATCCTAGTACATGATGTCACGAGATATGTTGCCATCAATAAGTACTAGAGAGACGTCAAAGTTAGCCATTGTAGTCGTTATCACTAAAGAAAAGATCTTGTTTGGGTTCCTCCCCTATTTTCTCGCTGTCGCAAAATGATGAGGATTGGCCTCTCTGACCCTTTTGTTGAAGTGTTTTTATTCTTCTTGCTGATGGAAATCAACCCAATGAACTTCCACTTCACCACCCTTTAGAGGGATTTCTCGCCATTGGGGCACCACCAGTGATGGAAGCAATGTATTGGCATTTTCTCTTGTGTTCTTCTTCTTCTCCACTACTAGCATCATTACACTTGGCTCCGACATCAACTTTAACACTCTTATTGAGTGATTCAAACTCTAGCATCACTCTAATAATTCAAACTCTTAATGGTCTGAATTCTGGATATAATCCTGCAATTATCAAACTATCTGACCTTTGAAAGTAGAATTGAGCAACTGAATAACCTCACCAACCTAACCCTTAATGCAATAGCAAACATTTCCAACAAAGCCTGGCCATAGAGGAAACAAGATCAATTCAAACAACAATTAGATAGGTTCTAACTTTAGAGGTCGAAGATGAGGTAGAGGATGAGGTAGATCATCCAAGACACAATGCCAAGTTTGCGGCAAGGGGAATCACACAACAATTGATTGTTTTACAGGTTTGACAAAAACTACTCAAGATCTAACTATTCATCATAAAATGACAAGCGAGAATCTCAAAATTCCTTCCTAGCTTCTCAAAAATCTGTCCAAGGCTATGATTGGTACTTTAATAGCAGTGCAAGTAACCATTTGACAGATCAAACTGACAAGTTTCAAAACTTGACTGAGCATCATGGTAAGAATTCACTAATTGTTGTAAATGGTGAGAAATTAAAAATTATGGCCACATGTTCTTCAAAACTTAGGTCACTTAATTTACATGATATCCTATATGTGCCTAATATTACCAAAAAACCTATTACGTGTGTCTAAACTTGTTGCTGGCAGTAACATTCTTGTTTTGATGAAAAATGTTGTTTTGTGAAGGACAAGTTGATAGGGAAGGCAATACTAAGAGGGACACTTAAAGACGACTTATACCAGCTCTCTGGAATTGAAAAGAATTCAAGTGCTTATGTTTTTGTCAAGAAGAGATGGCATAGGAAAGTTGGTCACCCAAACCATAAAGTTCTAGACACAGTCTTAAAAGGTTGGAATGTGAAGCTGTCACATAGTGATTGTTTTAGCTTTTGTGAGGCATGTCAATATGGAAAAATGAATTTTTAAACTTTTAAAACCTCTTCTTCTCATGCTCAGTAAATCCTTGAATTGATTAACACGGATGTATGAGGTCCTACACCAATAATATCAACTTCAGGTTTCAAATATTATGTTCATTTTATTGATGATTTTAGTAGATTTACATGGATTTATCCCTTGAAAATCAATTTAATAAGAAAATTAAGACAATCCAATGTGATGGTGGTGGTGAGTATAAACCTGTACAAAAATTGGCAATAAATACAAGTATACAATTTAGTATGTCTTGTTCCTATACACCTCAGCAAAATTGAAGAGCTGAGAGAAAGGACAGGCACATTGATGTGTTTGGATTAAATTTGCTTGCTCAGGCTCAAATGCCTTTGAACTATTGGTGGGAAGCCTTCTCAATTACAATGTACCTCATAAACAAGTTACCCTCACTAGTCACTCAAAATAAGAGTCGTTACTCTCTAATATATCATAAGGAACCTGACTATAAGTCTTAGAAACCATTTGGGTGTGCTTGTTATCCTTGTCTTTAAAAAGTACAATCAGGATCATTCTTTAAATTGCAGTGCGCCTCAATTGGGAAGTAAAGCAACTAGACTTCAATAATGCTTTTCTCAATGGCTACCTCAAAGAAATGATATTGATGTATCAACCAACAGGATTTGTAGACTCAACCAAGCCAAATCACATATGCAAATTGTCTAAAATAATATATGGACTGAAGCAAGCACCACGAGCATGATTTGATAGTCTAAAAAAAGCATTACTTAGTTGGGGATTTCATAACACTAAAAGTGACTCATCTCTGTTCGTCCTCAAAGAAAAAGGTCATATTACTTTCCTCCTCATATATGTTGATGACATCTTAGCCACGGGAAGCAACACCAAATTCCTTGAAGGTTTCATCAAGCAACTCAATATTCTCTCTTCCTTAAAAGAGCTAGGTAACTTGCAATATTTCCTGGGAGTAGAGGTTCACAGAGATGTAAGTGGTATGCATCTCAAGCAATCCAAGTACATAGATGACTTACTAAAGAAATTTCACATTGAGAAATCCTCATATTCTCTAACACATATGGTCACAAGGAAGTAGTTCACAATTGAGGGAGAGAAAATGGAAGGTCCATCTGTGTTTAGGCAGGTTATAGGAGGATTATAATACTTGACACACATAAGGTATGTCATAGTCTTTTCTATAAATAAATTCAGTCAGTACATGTGTTCACCTACAGTTGACCATTGGCAAGGGACAAAAAGGATCATAAGGTACCTCCAAGGTACTATTAATCATTACTTGCACATTAAGCTTTCCACTGACTTGGATATAACAAATTTTTCAGATGCAGATTGGACCACTAGTGTTGAATACAGAAAATCCATTGTTGGTTAATGTGTCTTTCTTGGTGAAACACTAGTCTCTTGGTCCTAAAGAAAACAAAAAGTGGTCTCAAAATCCAAGTACAGGGCCTTGGCTGATTTAGCTGCTGAAATAGCATGGACTTAATCACTACTTGTTGAGTTCAAGCTTCCATTATCAAGGAAACATATTGATCAGTCACCATTTATGCTAGGTATTTCACTATTTAACCGTAAATAAGTCAGGTAAACTGCGTAAACTTAAGCATTTTTAGTTAGATATAAGCTCAATTCTATAATATAGAGTGTGTTGTTATTTATGAGTTTCTTGAGGATAGTTTACACTTTTGGGTATGTTAGCAGGTCAAAAACTAGTTTGGAAGCTCAGGGAATCAAACGTCAGATGCGAAATTGAGCCAGAGCAAGAAAACGGAAGAAAAAATCAATTCTTGGAGAACCTGCTGTCCATACGCGTATTGCCTTACATGATACGCGTATGGACCTTCCCATTACGCGTAGCATACACAAAGGACCAGAGGGGTGGAAAATCAAGCAAAAAGACAAGCTTCTGGTGATACGCGTACGGGAGTTAGCAATATGCTTAACAGATGTTGTCTTACGTGCAATACGTATGAAACAGCGCAATACGCGTAACGTGCAGCGCAATATGCGTATGAAGCCCAGAATCCGGAAAAGCCCAACTGCGTAGCTATTTACACGGGAGAACGCGATTTTGCTGGGGGTTGGACAATTTTGGAGAAAAAAGAAGCGTTTTGAGAGCTGGAGACTCAAGGATTATCGGAGGATTCATATGTTCAAGAGTTTTTTTTTACTATTGAAGATTGATTTCTCAAGAAATTCTGTAATGACAACAATTTTTATCTTTGTTTTTATTTCTATTATGAGTAGCTAAACCCCCCATTGCTAGGGGGGTGACCCTGATTCTGAATGTGACAGATTTTATGTTTATGAATGCATTGACTATTTCTTCCTCTCAATTGATTTGTTCATATTACCGTTCTTTATGCTTTATTCGTCGGACCAACGAATGATGATTAATATGAATAGTTTAAGCTGGACAGCAATTATTTATTGATCTGTATAAGAACTTTGGATAGTAAAAAAATCACCTAGGACTAGGGATATTCTATCTGACCAGTAATTCTTGATATTCGAATGCTTGAGTATGAACTTAATTATTTATGGACATAGTAATTAGGTTACATAATCAAATGTCTTTTCACTAAGGAATTAGGAATAGATACCCTTGAGGACCGGAATCAATTGGACAAGATTATTGGCCAAGCCTTCATAAATTATATCTGTTACAGGAAGTTTCATTCACCGAACCCTAGCAATCTACTCTAATTTGTCTCTCGTTCAACCATTTTATTTGTTTTATTTATTTGCAATTGATAGTATAATTACTCACAACACAAAAACCAAAGGCTTTTTGTCTAATTGAAACAATCTATAAACTCTGTATCGTCAAGCAGTCCTTGAGATCGACAAACGGGGAATTTCCCTTTTATTACTACAGTGAGAAAAATAGTACACTTGCTATTTTCCCATCACATATTCTATGGTACGACAACTTAAGTGTCAAAGCATTAACCTCTAATCTAGTTATGCACGCACGTTCAAGGCACATTAAAATTGATGTCTACGTTAGAGAGAAAGTAAAATAAAATTGTTGTAGCATATGTTCCTACATTAGATTAAATCGTTGACTGTCTTACAAAACCATTGAGTCATACACAATTCAATTAACTCAAAGACAAACTTTGGGTGATTCCCTCACCATCAATTTGAAGGGGGAGTTAGACATAATCCCTTGAGTATTTGATCATATCAGAATATAATTGATTGTATTTTATTATAATAAGTCATTATAGCTTAGCATTATTCGTTCCTATGTTAGGATATAGTCATTATTATTAGCTCTATTCTTGGATCGTGTTTATATATATATATATATATATATATATATATATATATATATATATATATATATATATATATATATATATATATATATATATATATATATATATATATATATATATATATATTTTTATTTCAAAATCTTTCTTAGTAATATTTCTTATAGTTTTTTCTATCTCGATGTACTCAACCAATTGTCCCTTCTTATATATTCTTTTAAAAAATATATTAAATGCAAGCATGCTTCATTTAAACCTTTTTCTACTCATAGTTAACGTAGAAAAGCTAATATTGAATATATTGAATTGGAAAATATGTTTACATAAACTTCAATTAGAGGAACAAAAAAGTTTGGCATAATTTCATTAACTTGCTTCGGATTATATTATTTGTAACAATTAGTAAAACTTAAAATTAAGTGGCCAATTAACGCACAAGCCGAAGAAGACATATTATTGATTGATACTTATTCAGGGTGTTGGACTTTAAACTCCAAGATAATGCAAGACTGCGAACTGGTCTAATTTTCATTTTGACCTTAAGATTCCAATAACTATGACTCAAAACCTAAAGTTAAATTTGAATTGTGATTTACTTAAGTGATGATTATATATAAGAATTTGATTTGTTTGGTTGAAAAACACTACTTACAAAACAAAGCACTTCTACCAAGTTTCGTTACTTGACCACTATGTACAAAACAATATCCTCTTATAAAAAAGATTTGGGATTAATTATTTTATTGATATACAAAGTCAGTGCATAATAGTTGATTTTAGATCAAGCACATCATAATATATGAATTTCTAATTATTTTAAAATAATAATATCAAACTTAAAACCTAAATCGTATGATTTTCGTCCAATATTGTGTCTGATAGAAAATTTAATTCAATTTGAACAAATCCAATGACTAGCATGATAACGAGGAGAAACGGTGAGAAGCAAGCAAACAATTTATTCTTGGTATTGTTGCATGGAAGAAGTATCAATTAATAACTTTTTTCTTTATTGCAATTTTACCAAGTGTATTAAATTAAAAAACAGCATAAGCTATCGAGGGTCGAATTTAAAGAATATTAATATTATGAAATTTAATTTCATTATACGCTTGAACAAAATGGTCTAATTAGGTCGATTGAATATTTATACTAGGGATCAAAATTAATTTATGTGAATTTATTATGATAATAAAATATGTTAGAGATGAGATTGATTTTGCTTTCTCTTAGTATCTATCTCTAATCCCTTAATTAATAGACCTTTATCCCTAAATTAACCCATAAAATCATTTGTGAATTATAGATATGACTAAATTTTTCGATTAACATGAATAATACATTTTAAGGTTTTATTCCAAGACCTAGGTTATAAATAGTAAAAATATTTTTATCAAAACATTATAAGTTGAAATTTCTTCAAATTCCATTCCAAAAACATAATGGTTGATGTAGGTGTGAGCTGCTTAAGTGCAATTGCGTGTGGGGAGTTGCATGATTTTCACTCAACGCTCAAGTCAGTTTGTGAATAAAAGAGGATATAGTGAACTGTGGATTGAATCATACCATTTTTTTGTTCATAATATGGTATTTATACAATAGACGAATATTTGGCTAACTCCGTATTAGGTATGTGGCCGATCCAAAACAGTTTTCCCTTAAGCTTGTTATGACGTGATGCATGGGAAATATTTCAAGGAATTGGGTCGAGTACTCATAATTGGGAACCTGTGTTGACAAGTGAAAAAGATTGGGACACAACTACATTAAATGAAAATCTCATCATTGAGACGTTTCACAAGTTTTCTTCACACGTTGCCCTAGGTATATAGGTTAAGGCGTGGTGTTTCCCCCTTGGATGATCGAGTGCAGTCAAGTTTTGTTACATTTTTTAGGTTCCATTTGGATCCTTGATTTTTCATCTTCCATTTTCTTTCATTTTGCAACGTTAATTTGCTTCTTTTGTCATTATATAAAGGCTGCATTGGCCTTTCAAATAATTTGTGTTCCCTATAACTGAACCTTATATTCTTTGTGAACCATTTCTTCTTCTTCTCCTAAGCTCAGGTGATTCCTACTCTTTCCATATTATTATTCTTGTTTGGATCCATTGTCTCTGGTTCATCCTCATTATAAAGTTCCTCTTGTAATTAATCATTCCTTCACTTTTCTTCTTGCTCAATTACTATTTCTAGTCTCTCTCCTCACATTTAGTGTTTACTTTCTAGCATCTATTATGGATAACGCTGAAAATATTTCCGAAAACATAAAGAATGAGCTTGATGGTGGAGATTCTCTAGTATCCGTGATATATGAGAACCGGATGTTCCAAATTCTAAGCCATTAGAGGTTAATAGCCCAAATCTCAAATTCATTGTACTTAGTGATAACTCTGGATACACAGGGGTTTCTGCAGAAAGTGGTGATGGTCCCCTCAATACTTCTGAAAAATATGGAGTGGTGAACATCAACAATCTAGACTTTATAGAGGTGTTTGTTATAGGGACTCAAGATGAGCGACAAGCTCTCTTTTTTTCAATACTTTTAGGGTGGCACATGGTCGGGACCCTAGCAATATAGAGCTTAGGGATCATCTTGTTTTTAGGAATAGTAATTTTTGGACATGCGACTCCAAACATAAGAGGGGTTCATTTTATTGGATTGAACATCCATTTTCAAAATAAAATATTTTACAAAAACAAAGTTCAAATCATTTTGTAAAACAAAAGCATAAAAGGCATAAAAAATAATATAATAGAGGCTTAATATTCTTTTTGACATTGTATGTAAATCTCGAGGTTCATTTTGATCCCTTAACTAAAAAAATATTCATATTGGTCCCTTAACTCTTCAAAATGTATCATGTTAGTCTTTTTGTCTAATTAGCAACAAAAAAATCAAAAATCGATCGTTAAATTCGTCATTAATTAGACAAAAAGGACTAACATTATACATTTTTAAGAGTTAAGGGACCAATATAGACCTTTTTTAAGTTAAGAGACCAAAATGAACCTGAATGTTAACATATGAGATCAAAAAGGGTATTGAACCTAAAATAGAAAAGTAAAGAGTTAAGGATGAGAAAAATGCAATATAGATTTATAGAGGTTTAATCTTAATGATGTGACCTAGTTCTCTCCCCAAGAATTCCTTCTTCAGAGTTTCTAATATGATGTGAGCTTTTTACAGGTTTTTCCCACAAACCTCCTTTTACAAGGATTGAAGTTTTTCAATGGCTAACTACCGAACCAAGACGAAGTTTTAAATACGAAGACCTCCATAATCAGTTGAGAGCTTTTTAATAGTGGGTTAAGCTCATGAACTGATTGAGAATTTTAACTACAGAGACCTCCCCAACTAATATGAGATTTTAAGTGGTATACCTTAATAAGCAAAAGAGATGATGCCTTGTTGAGCAATTTACAAATTTTCCCCTCACCAGAAAAAATAATTCTCACAAAACATAAAGTCACTCTCAAAGCACTAAGGCAAAACTAAAATGAAAACGGAGAGATTTGTAGAAAAAGAGTGGATAGTGAGAAAGAGGGATCAAAATGTTTTCAGTATGATTTGAAATGATAGAGGAGCCCTCTATTTATAAGATAAAAAAAATTTAACCGCTTTTCCTTATCGAACTTTACTCCGACAAATTTCTCTTTTTGTTTTTGTACCAAATCATTATTAAAAACCCCCCAATTGTTTATTTAAATCGTATAGTTATTACCTTGTTAAATTTTCAACCCCGTAAAGACGAATTATTTATTACTTCGACGAGACGGGTGCACTTGCTAGTTTAGTCCATCAGTTTGTATATGGATTTTCAAAATGTTCAGACCAAATTAAAGTTTTATTTCCAAATAGGAGAGAATTTCATAATTTCCACGGAAGGAGTGAGAGCACCGCCTTCCGCTCCTTTAGTCGCACCATCTTTTTCTCATGTAGACGACCTATATATAAACCCCACAATAAAAAATACACAGGTTTTTGAGGTCGAGCACACACATGTTCCTCAGAATGAAGAGACGACAAAAAAATTAGCCATTCTACAAGAAAAATATGAGGTTGAGAAACCATAACTACCTCTAAATGAATAACTTATAATAAAAAAGGTCCTTCTACAAGAAGGTTTTTAGGTAGATTAACCGCAAGTTCGTAAGTAGAAGAAGTATATGTTGGAAATTATGGACAATCAATGCCCATGGGAGTGTTCAAATATAATAAGAAATGTGCAATTGAGTTAATGACAATAAATGAATTGTCAATAGTCTCACATAGAAAGTGACACTCACTTTAAAAATATTTATAAAGACTTAAAACATTAAACTCAACAAAGGAGTTAAAGAGGATAAAGTTTCACATGGACAAATATGATGGTCTCAAGCATTGTGCCACATGTATCATCCAAACAATCCCTCGTCGGTGTCGTCGTCTGATACCGGGTTCGAGAGCATTGACGTAGAGGTCCTAGTGGAGGCTTATAGGGGCCCTTGAGTACTTAGACACAACGCACCGGAGCAATCAGGCTACTCGCAGAGTTATACGGCGGCATCGGTGGCACTCCGCCGAGCTCCGACGGTGGTCGGCATACAATGGCTTAATTTTAATTATTTCTCCTAGTTTTGGTCGTTGCTTAAAGTTTGAATTTCGAATTCGAAATGCATGGCCTATAAATACATTATTCTGTATTCAAAAATCATTAGAAAAAATCGTGCATCCTCTTCACATAATTCCAGACATTTTCCCTGCATTCGAATCTTCACCAGTCTTGTGTATATTCGATTAAAAGGTTGAATTATTCTGGGTATTCTCGCGTTCCAACTATAAGACTATAAAGAGAGTGCTTGAAATACTTTTAAGAAAAGTGATATCATTCACGATTCTAGCATCGAACCATTTTAATTTACAATCAGGTTTTTTAACAATCTTCAAAGTATTAAAGGCAATGGCAACCGAAGCCTGTGTACCAAGAATCAAGAATTAATCACCAAATGAGTCTAGAACATTGATTGTCGGTATTGTGATTTGTTGGTAAGTCTTAATCAACGAATAACTTTCACCATTGCATATATAAATATGTTATGTTTGCATACTGAATAGGCTTTCTACGTGTTGATATGTTTTCAACTAAAATTGATTTAAAATACTGCATGTGTTTCTCGTAAATGAGTTATGATATGTAGATGTTTATAGCCTGCATTTGAAAAGGATAAGGATCTAAGGCCGAACTTAGAATAAAAAAGAGAGTTTGAAAGACTAAGGATCTAAGACCGAACAAAATTGATAATCAATTTATTTATTTTATCTAATAAAAGGAAATAGTAAGAATTTTGTCTGTAAGATTCCTATTATTCTTCAAGTGAAAGACGATCCTAAGACTTATAAGAAAGTAATAGCTTCAATGGACTCCTCTTGTTTAAAAGTAAATATCATAGTGTGATGGTACCACTAAACGCCTAAAAATATAGATTAATGACCAAGGTGTTTTAAACAAAAGAAGGTGTTTATTATTTGACACATATGCACTAGTAGCAAGCCCAACGAAAATTAGAGCATCGTTTGCATTAAATTCTTTGCATAACCTTATAGTTCCTGAAATGGATGTCAAAATAACGTTACTAAATAAAGATCTCGATAAGGAGATTTACATGGAGAAAATAGAAGGTTATGTGGAAATAAATAAAAAGTGTGCAAGTTTGACAAATCATTGTATGGATTAAAACAAGTATTGAAATAATGACACCAACAGTTTGACTCTATCATTATAAGATTCACCAATTAAGGAGAGACACACAACTTAGGGGGAGACTTTTCAATCTTATCAAAACACGAATTCAGTTTGTCATCATCAAAAATGGGAGATTGTGAAGAATACATCTTATATTTAGTTAAGTTTGATTAAGACAAAGATTATCAAAGAAGAAAAGGTTCAAAAGTGTCTTACACATCAATGATGAAGTTGATCAAGAAGGTTTAACATATAAATTCAAGTGAAGATTTGAGACATATGAACATAAATAAGGCGCTCATTGAAATTTATATTATACTACTTTAAATTAATCATAATTTCATCTCTGACTTCATCTAAAACCTTCTTGCATCATCATGCATGGTTATCTAAAAACCTTCTTCATCTAATTCTTGTTACAAGTGTTTGTAACAAAGTTATGTGAGAATATTGTGATATTCATTTGTCTCCATATTGATTATATGATTGATCATTAGCAACGAGATGAATAGAATTTTATAAACGAAAAGGTTTCTAGCTTCCACATTCAAGATGAATGAACTTGGACTAGTTGACACACTTTGGGGGATCAAGGTAAAGCGAAATAGTGGAGGTTATGAACTTAGTCAAACACACTATATTGATAAAACTCTTGATAAGTTCAAACATTTAGACTTTAAGGAAGTGACCCCTCAATTTGATCCTAGTGTCAAACTTCAAAAGAATGATGGAAAAGTTGTGGTTCAATTGGAATATGCAAGGGCATTCAATGTACTAGACCCGACATAACATTTGCAATTAGTAAAATGAGTAGATTTTACTAGCAATCCAATTGGTGAGCACTAGAAGGCCATCATTATGATTTTCGGCTATCTTATGAAAAATTAAAACATTGGTCTCTATTATGCTAGATTTCCTGCCATATTAGAAGGATATATCGATGCAATTTGGATATCGAGTATTGAGTATCATAAATCTGCATTTAGGTGAATATTTACACTAGTCATGGGTGCAATCTCTTGAAAGAGAAAGAAACAAATGTGAACCACTCTCTCAACCATAGAATCAGAGTTTGAGGCTCTTGCTTCCGTTGGTGAAGAAGCTGAATGGTTGAGGGACCTTCTCTTGGAAGTTCCATTGGCTAAAGGCAATGTTTCAAAGGTGTTGATACATTGCAGTAGGAAAGCCACTTTACCTAGAGCATACAAAAAGTGTATAACAGAAAGTCTAGGCAAGTAGGACTTAGACATTCTTTCGTGAAAAAATTGATTAAGGATGTAATCATTTCACTCACATATATATGACCGAGCTATAATTTGGTTGATCCATTTACTAAGCCACTGGCCAGAGATTTAGTAAAGACAGCCTCGTGAGGTGTGTGGCTGAAACTCCTTGAATAAGAGTTTCAACAGCGACGACAATCCAATCTTACGTTAACAGAACATCAACCTCGAGATTCAATGGGTAACAACAAGTCGTTAGTTTGGATATTTATCAGACATTTGATAATAATGTTGACTATTTTAAATTGAGGATTGAGTTTTTACAAACTCTTAATGAAGTTCAATACTGGGAATAAGTATCTCATGGAAAAGGATACAATGTGAACTTCACTTATGTGAATTTTGAGATAGTGTCGTCTCAAAGTGAGTGTTGGAGTTTCTTTCACGAAAAATTCATGAAACAGAAAAACACATGGCCATAAATAAGTGTTAGGCAAGATATGTAGAGGAAGAACCCTTAAAGAATATGTGTAAGGTAACGTTGGTCTAATCATATGGATTAATGGTTTAAAAGCATTGTTACCTAACATTTCGATTAGACTTTGCGTTCTTCTCACTAAGGTTAAGTTTTAAATCGAAAGATACTTAATTGTATTAACATTCTTTATACCTCCTTTTCTGGAATTAGACTTGTCATTATTAGAACAAGTGGGGGATTGTTGGAAATGATGGACAATCAATGCCCATGAGTGGTCCAATATGACAAGAAGTGTGCAATTGAGTTAATGACAATAAATGCATTATCAATAGTCCCACATAGAAAGTGATACTCACTTTAAAAACATTTATAAAGACTTAAAACATTAAACTCACCAAAGGAGTTAAATAGGATAAAGTGTCACATGGACAAATGTGGTGGTCCCAAGCATTATGCCACATGTCTCATCCAAATAACCCATTGTCGGTGTCGCCACCGACGACACCGGGTCCGAGAGCGTGGACGTAGAGGCGCTAGTGGCGGCTTGTAGGGGGGCTTGAGCACTTAGGCACGACGCATCGGAGCCATCGGACTACTCGCGATGTTATACGATGGCGCTCTGGAAGGCGACATACAACGGCTTAATTTTAATTATTGCTCCTGGTTTTGGTCGTTGCTTAAAGTTTGAATTTCGAATTCGAAATATGCAACACTTCATGAAGTGGTGCATAATGTAACTATAGGCAAACCATTGCAAACTTATACTGAAAATGTGATATGTCAAGTTATTTTAATTATTAAAGTAAGCATGCTTATTGAGTTTCTTCACCATTCTTAAACAAATTTTTTCCGTCCATTTAGTGAGTATCAACGCTCAAGACACTACCATTAGTGATCCGCGTGGAACCTAAAACTTATATGAACTTCCAACTTAGACAAACTTCATTTTCTACCTCCAAACATCTTCTTCCATTTATGATACTTTATTTCTCTACTTCACCAAACTCAATAACATCATTTCTTCCATAAATAAAACTCAAAAACATCATTTCTTTTACCATTTGCGTTACCTCCTTTCTCGCCTACCTTTATTTATTTTTCTCTTCTACAATGCATAACAACGATAAACTACTAATTCTAAATTTTAAAATAATGTACTAATAATTTTAAATTAATCACAATTAAGCTGTTTTTAAATTTCTTCTTTTTTCTTTTACCATGCATTCTCAACATAAGTTTTATTGCATCTTGTTATAAGTCAAGTATTAAAATAACTATTTTCTAAGTCTTTTATTATAAGTCGTTTTTAATTTTTCAAATATATTAAAAAATATAATAATTATGATATAAGAAAGAGAAATTATAAATGATTTTACAAAATTATTATTTATTAAGGATATTGAAAAGATAAATTGACATAATTAAAAGAAGAGAAAATAATAAATATCTAAGAGTATAATAAAAATACTAATATTAATAATTTATTAATATTATAAAATAATTTATATTATGGTACAAAATATTTTTTTTAAATAATTTATAATAAAAACAGAATTAGTAATTTACTATGGTATGAACTTAATTGTAAAAAAAAATGTTTTTGATATGTAGTAGTATTCATTTGCAACCGCTTCAAAATTGGTGTCTTTGAATACCTTTTATACTACTCATATACTAGTTGACATTTAATTGTTTTAGAATTTTCAAGTATTCTTTTTTATTGTTTCGTTTTGAAGAAACTATTGCTTTTAATTTAATCAACAAAATTTCAACAAAAAAATTGACGAAAAATATGTTGTATATTGCTCTGTTCCGATGTTTAACCATTTAAAATTTACAAGAAATAATAAATTTAAGTAAATATGAACTTACTTTCATAACTTATTTACTCCACCGTGTCAAAAAGGTGGTGTATTAACTATTAATAAATGTTTAAACATATTAATAAAAAGAATAATTAATAATTTATTAATATTAAAAATTAATTATTTTGAGAAGTTTAATTTTTATATCTTGTTAGGATAACATATTCTATACTATTAATCCATCACATCAACTGAAAACTATTATTTTATAAAAAGTTAAAATACAAATTAAATATTCCATCCATTTTAAATTATAAGTTACTTTATAAAAAAATATGTCCCATATTATAAATTATCTTACAATTATAATACAATATTAATATATTTTTTAATTATATAGGGATTGAACTTATGAGAAATACCATAACATAGTGAGTGAATTGAGACTAAAAAATATGACTCAAGTCGTTATTGAGAATCAATTTGATTTTATAAATGAGTGATTAACCATAGAAGCAACCTATCTAATTTAATGTGTGATGAAGTAATACTGGATGTGTTGAATTGTAATTTCTTGTGTCGAAGCAGATTGCTTGACAGAATAAGAAAGTGTTGAATCACCTAGTGTATTGAGTTGTATTAGTGTGTCGAAGTGTCGAAGCATGTTGCTTCACACAGAATTTCAACTTAAGCCTATTTTT
Organism: Lathyrus oleraceus; assembly: GCF_024323335.1. Taxonomy (NCBI): domain Eukaryota; kingdom Viridiplantae; phylum Streptophyta; class Magnoliopsida; order Fabales; family Fabaceae; genus Lathyrus; species Lathyrus oleraceus. Next base: position 178,163,060 of record NC_066583.1, read on the forward strand.
AGTAGTGTTAACTATTTTGAGCTTTTATAGTTTTAGATTTTGGCTTATGGAGTAAGTTAACCTAAATTTATAAATAGAGCGGGAACCCCTATTCTTGTAACAAAAGAGGAACTCATAACATTGTATTCACAGAATTTTGTTCATTAAGATTGATAGAAATTCTCCATAGATTATGGTGGATTTCCAACATCTGGTATCAGGAGCTCCGGTTTTAGCGATTCGTGGAAAGAAAATCACGATGGCAATGAATCATCCAAATGGGCATTTTCCAGTGAATCTTCTAATTCTCAAGAACAATAATTATGAGAATTGGTGCAAGCAGATAAAGGTTGTGTTATGTTATCAAGATCTTTGGGATCTTGTGAAGGAAGGAGTAACAACGCTTGTAGAAAACGTGAGGGATCAAGAAAGGGTTGCACATAAAGAATTGAAAAAGAAAGATTATAAAGCTCTCTTTATAATCCATCAATGTGTTGATTCAGATAACTTTGAAAAGGTTATTGATGTAGAGTCAGCAAAAGAAGCATGGGAAATTCTGGAGAAGTCGTTTGGAGGCGCAGAGAAGATGAAAGAGGTGAGGTTACAAACTCACAGAAGGACGTGTGAATTGCTTCAAATGGAAGACAATGAAAGCATAAGTGATTTTTGCACTAAGGTTACAAAACTGGTTAATCAAATCAAGGTATATGGAGAAGTGTTGACATCAAGATCTATTGTTGGAAAGATCTTGAGGTCGTTGGCTCCAAAGTTTGACCGCATGATAGTAGCCATAGAAGAGTCGAAAGATTTGTCAAAATTGACAAAGGAAGAGCTTCAAGGGACGCTTGAACATCATGAACAAAGAATGGTTTAAAGAGTTGCAGAAAAGTCGAAGAGTGATGTGGCTTTGCAGGCGCAGTCAGAAAAAGAAAGGAAAGGCAGCGGAAGCTGGAATGGCAACAAAGGAAGAAGAGGTTACAACAATTCGACTGGTCAAAATCAGCTAGAAGGAAACTGGTCGAATCAGAGAAAACCATAGAGCCAAGACAACAAAAGAGGTGGTGTTACAGGTAGAGGAAGAGGTGGTGGTCGAAAGCTAGACAAGAGTCACATTAAGTGTTACAATTGTCAGAAGCATGGTCTCTATTCTAGTGATTGTCCAGAAAAGCATAAGAATCAAGAAACTTGTGCAAAGTTGGAGAAACATGAAGAAGAAGAGATGTTGTTGATGGTTACAATGAGAAATGAAGAGATATTCAGGGACTAGTGGTACTTGAACTCAGGATGCTCATCAAACATGTCTGAAAGGAAAGATTGGTTTGTCAACATAAATCCCTCAATAAAAAACATGGTGAAATTTGCAAATGCCAATACTCTAGCAGCTAAAGGTGTTGGTGATGTTCTGATCATGAGGAAAGATGGCAAGAGGTCAGTAATTTTAAATGTGTTATACACACCACGCATGAAGAGCAGTTTGCTCAGCATAGGGCAGTTAGTCGAAAAGAACTACAATGTGTCAATCAAAGACAAGATGATGAGATTTCTCGACTCAAATGGAAGGTTGATCTTGAAGGCTCCAATGTCTCACAATAGAACCTTCAAGATTGATCTTAATGTAATGGACCATAAGTGGCTTGCAACAGCAGCCAACAAAGATGAATGGATATGGCATTATAGACTTGGTCATCTCAATTTCAAAGGCATCAGATATTTGAAGATAAGAAATATGGTTTCAGGATTACTAGAAATTGACATCCCAAACCAAGTGCGTGAAGAATGTGTGCAAGCGAAGCAGCACAAGAACAACTTCAGTAAGGATGCAAGAAGCAGGTCAAAGGCAATTCTTGAAGTCATATACTCTGATGTATGTGGTCATATCCAGGTGGATTCGATTGGAGGTAACAAATACTTTGTTACATTCATAGATGATTTCAGTTGAAAATCATGGGCTTACTTGATCAAGAAGAAAAGTGAAGTGATCGAGGTATTTTCCAAGTTTAAATTTATGGTCAAAAGATAAAACGGTCGAAAGATCACGATTCTGAGGACCGATGGTGGTGGAGAATATGTGTTGGAAGACTTCGACACATTATGTGTGAAAGAAGGGATTGAGCATGAGATGGTTCCACCCTACACTCCAAAACATAATGGAGTCGCAAAAAGGAAGAATATAATCATCATGAATATGGTGAGAAGTATGTTGAAAGGAAAGCATCTACCCAAAGAATTATAGGGAGAAGTTGTGTCAACTGCAACATATATCCTGAACATATATCCGATTAAGAAGCTAGAAGGAATCACGTCAGAAGACTGTTGGTCTGGTGTCAAGCCTAGCTTGAGTCATCTTAATGTGTTTGGATCTATAGCACATAGACATGTGCCAGATCAGATGAGAAGAAAACTTGATGACAAGTCGAGTCAGATGATCCTGATAGGATATCATTCGACTAGAGGATACAAGTTGTTCGACCCAGTGAACAAGCAAGTGGTGATCAGCAGGGGCGTGATCATAGATGAGCTTAACGAATGGGATTGGACTGAGAATGTTAAAAAAGATTCAGTGATAATCTTATGTAATGAACCAGCTAGTGAGGTCGAAAGAGAAGTTCGACAAGAAGTCAGAGGTGAAGCGGGCCCAAGCAGACCTCAAAGAACAAGACACGTGCCTGCAAGGTTGGAAGAATGTGTGATTACATCAGATGATATGGTCAATGAAGAAAGTGATCTGGTACACCGTGATTTCTACCCAGATGTCAAACCAATTAATGTAACTGAGGCATTGAAAGATTCGAAGTGGATGAAAGCAATGAACGAAGAACTGAAGTCAATTGAAGTCAACGACACTTTGTCACTTGTCGAATTTTCCTAATACAAGAAGGAAATCTATGTGAAGTGGGTATAAAAGGTGAAGTTGAATCCCAAAGGAGAAGTAACTCGACACAAGGCGAGACTTGTGGTAAAAGGATTTCTTTAGAAAGAAGGAATCGACTTCGACGAAGTTTTTGCACCTGTTGCCAGGATCGAAACAATCAGGTTGGTTGTTGGCCTATCAAACATGAACAACTGGAAGATGTGTCAGACGAGTGTGAAATGTGCATTCTTGAAAATGTCCCCTTATAAGAAGAAGTTTATGTTGCGCAACCAGTTGGACTTGTGAAACAAGGTGAAGAAAGAAAGGTGTACAGGATGCATAAAGCCTTGTATGGACTTAAACAAGCTCCAAGAGCTTGGAACAAGATGATATATGGCTTTCTAAGGGAGAACAAATTTGTGAAATGCACAACTAAACATGGAGTACATGTAAGAAGAAGCAAGAGTGAATTGTTCACACTATGGTATTTATACAATAGGCGAATATTGGGCTAACTCCGTATTAGGCTTGTGGTCAACCCAAAACAGTTTTTCCTAAGGCTTGTTATGACGTGATGCATGGGAAATCTTTCAAGGATTTGGGTCGAGTACTCATAACCGAGAACCTGTGTTGACAAGTGAAAAAGATTGGGACATAACAACATTAAATGACAATCTCATCATTGAGATGTTTCACAAGTTTTCTTCGCACGTTGTCGTAGGTACATAGGTTATGGCGTGGTGTTTCCCCCTAGGATGATCGAGTGCACTCAAGTGTCGTTACATTTTTGAGGTTCCATTTGGATCCTTGATTTTTCATCTTCCATTTTCTTTCACTTTGTGACGTTAATTCTCTTCTTTTGTTCCATTATATAAAGGTTGCATTGGCCTTTCAAACAATTTTGCTCCCTATAACTTAACCTTATATTCTTTGTGAACCCTTTCTTCTTCTTCTTCTTCTCCTAAACTCTAATGATTCCAGCTTTTTCCAAATTATTCTTCTTATTTGGATCCATTGTTCCCCATTATCAAGGTCCTCTTGCAATTAATCATTCCTTCACTTTTCTTCTTGCTCAGGTACTATTTCTAGCCTCTCTCCTTACATTTAGTGTTTATTTTTCTAGAATCTATTGTGGATAACGCTGAAAATATTCCCGAAAACATAAAGAATGAGCTTGATGATGGAGATTCTCTAGTATCAACAATATATGAGAACCTTGATGTTCCAAATGCTAAGCCCTTAGAGGTTAACAACCCAAATTCCAAATTCATTGTACTTAGTGATAACTCTGGTTACAAAGGGGTTTCTGTAGAGAGTGGTGATAGTCCCCTCAATAATTTTGAAAAATGTGGAGGGGAACATCAACTATCTAGACTTTAGAGAGGTGGTTGCTTATCTTGCCTCCTCCATCACATCATATTGGAAACTCTGCAAATCTCTGGTGCATTTCTCTCATCCCTAACTCTTTAGTTTTCTATTTTAGGTTTAATATTCTTTTTGGTCTCGTATGTTAACATTCAAGTTCATTTTGGTCTTTTAACTTAAAAAAGATTTATATTGATCCCTTAACTCTTAAAAATATATAATATTAGTCATTTTTGTCTAATTAATGACGAATTTAACGATCAATTTTTGATTTTTTTTTCTTCGCTAATTAGACGAAAAAAACTAACATGATACATTTTGAAGAGTTAAGGAACTAATATGAATATTTTTTAGTTAAGGGACAAAAATGAACTCTGAGATTAACATACAGGGCCAAAAAGAATATTAAACCTTTATTTTACTATTTTTGCTGCCTTTTATGCTTTTGTTTTACAAAAATGGTTTTGAACTTTATTTTTGTAAAATATTTTGTTTTGAAAATGGGTTTTCAATCCAATAAAATTCACTCCGTCTTGTGTTTGGAGTCTCATGTCCAAAAATTCTTACTCCTAAAAATAAGATGATCCCTAAGCTCTATATTACTAAAAGTATCGAAAAAAGAGAGCTTGTCGCTCATCTCGAGCCTCTATAGCTGCATATGGATCTGTATAAGATCTAATGGAAGAGGCAAGACAAGCTGTGTGATATAATAATCTCTAACATTCAATCCAGTATTGAAGTTCAATGTTAAGCTTTTTACAGATTTTGTCCACAAACCTCCTTTTATAAGGATTGGAGTTTTTCAATGTCTAACAATCCTACCAGGATGAAATTTTAAATACGAAGACCTCAATAACCAGTTGAGAGCTTTTTAATATAGGGTTAAGCTCACAAACTGATTGAAAATCTTAACTACATAGACCTCCCCAACTAGTATGAGGTTTTAAGTGGTTTACCTTAATAAGAAAAAGAGATAATGCCTTGTTGAGCAATCTACAAATTTTCCCCACACCAGAAAAAATAATCCTCACAAAACATAAAGTCACTCTCAAAGCACTAAGGCAAAATTAAAATGAGAAATGAGAGATTTGTAGAAAAGAGTGGATAATGAGAAAGAGGGATAAAAATGTTTTCGGGATGATTTGAAATGATAGAGGAACTTTCTATTTATAGGATAAAAAAATTAATCGCTTTTCCTTATCGAACTTTACTCCGACAAATTTCTCTTTTTATTTTCGTACCATTCTACAAAAAAAGATTATGAGGTTGAACAATCACAAGTAACTCAAAATGAATAAGTTATAATAAAAATGGGTCTTCTACAAGAAGAATTTTAGGTAGATCAACCACAAGTTCATAGGCAGAAAAAGCATATGTTGGAAATTATGGACAATCAAAATGTCCATGGGAGTGTTCTAGTATGACATGAAGTGTGCAATTGAGTTAATGACAATAAATACACTGTCAATAATCGCACATATAAAGTGGTACTCACTTTAAAAACATTTTTAAAGACTTAAAACATTAAACTCAACAAAAGAGATAAAGAGGATAAAGTGTCATATGGACAAATGTGGTGGTCTCAAGCATTACGTCACATGTCTCATCCAAACAACCTTTCGTAGTTGTCGTCGTCTGAGACCGGGTCTGAGGGCGTGGGCATTGAGACTCTAGGGTCGGCTTGTTGGGGCACTTGAGCACGACGTATTAGAGCAATTGTGCTACTCGCAGAGTTAGACGACGGCGCCAGTGGCGCTCCGGCGGCGGCCGGCATGCAACAACTTAATTTTAACTATTGATCATGTCCTTGGTCGTTGCTTAAAGTTTGAATTTCGAATTCAAAATATGCAACACTTCATGAAGTGGTGCATAATATAACCATAAGAGAACTATTGCAAACTTATATTGAAAATGTGTTGTTTCATTAAGAGTTGCAACCTTGTGAAACAACACATGCATGACCTATAAATACATTATTCAGTATTCGAAAATCATTAAAAAACTGTGCATCCTCTTCACATAATTTCAGACACTCTTTTCTACATTCGAATCTTCAAGAATCTTGTGTAGATTTAATTTGAATGCTAAGTTATCATGAGTATTATTGGATTCCAACTCTAAACTTATAAAGATGGTGTTTAAAATATTTAAAAAAAAAGTGACATCATTCACGAGTCTCAATCCATTTTATAACTTAGATCAATAACTCATATATAAGTAAAGCCAGAGTAAATATAAATGGCCAACATTTATTTTGCACTTGAATGTATTTATCTTAAACTTAATTCTAAAAGACAATTTGTAAGAATCAACCGGCTTAAACCACTACTTTCATTTTGGTTGAAGAGGATTTATGATGTTTTATAATCATATTCCCATACATCGTATGCTATGTGAGTTACCTCCTTTCTCGCCCAACCTTTATTTGTTTTTCTCTTCTACAATGCATAACAACGATAAACTACTAATCTAAATTTTAAAATAATGTACTAATAATTTTCAATTAATCACAATTAAGCTGTTTTTAAATTTCTTTTCTTTTCTTTTACGATTCTCAACTTAAGTTCTATTGCATCTTGGATGTTATAAGTCAAGTATTAAAATAACTAATTTACTATGCTTACGACATCAACTTAATTGCAAAAAGATAAATGTCTTTGATACGTAGTAATATTTATTTGCAACCGCTTCAAAATTGGTGTCTTTAAATACCTTTTACACTACTCATATACTAGTTGATATTTAATTGTTTTAGAATTTTCAAGTATTTTTTTTATTGTTTCGTTTTGAAGAAACTATTGCTTTTCAATTTAATCAACAAAATTTCACCCAAAAAAATTGACAAAAAATATGTTGTATATTGCTCTGTTCCGATGTTTAATCATTTAAAATTTAAAAGAAATAATAAATTTAAGTAAATATGAACTTACTCATTCATAACTTATCTACTCCACCGTGTCAAAAAGGTGGTGTATTAACTATTAATAAATATTTAAACATATTAATAAAAAGAATAATTTATAATTTACTAATATTAATAATTAATTATTATTTTGAGAAGTTTAATTTTTATATCTGGTTAGTATAACATATTCCATACTATTAATCCATCACATCAACTTAAAAATATTATTTTACAAAAAGTTAAAATACAAATTAAATATTCTATCCATTTTAAATTATATGTTATTTTATAAAAGGATATGTCCCATATTATAAATTATCTTACAATTATAATACAGTATTAATATATTTTTTAATAATATAGGGGATTGAACTTATAAGATATACCATAAAGTTATGGAAAATAGTGAGTGAATTGAGACTAAAATTATGACTCAAGTCGTCATTGAGAATCAATTTGATTTTATAAATGAGTGATTGACTATAGAAGCAACCTATCTAATTTAATGTGTGATGAAGTTATATTGGATGTGTTGAATTGTAATTTCTTGTGTCGAAGCAAGTTGTTCGACAGAACAAGAAAGTATCGAATCATCTAGTGTGTTGAGTTGTATTAGTGTGTCGAAGTGTCGAAACATATTGATTCACGCAGGATTTCGACTTAGGCCTATTTTTAGTAGTGTTAACTATTTTGAGCTTTTATAGTTTTGGATTTTGACTTAGGGAGTAAGTTAACATAAATCTATAAATAAATGGGGTAACCCTTATTCTGGTAAAAAAGAATAACTCATAATATTGTATTCACATAATTTTGCAGTTGTAAAGTGAATAAAGAAGTTTTCCACTGGTTGTTGGCAGAGAGAAAACTCTGCAGAAATTATTATTTTTCTTCTCCATTGTTCTTTTTTTTCTTTCTCAATTGTTCTTTTCTTTTCATTGCCATTGTGTGGTTGATAACAATCTTGTTCATTAAGATTGATAGAAATTCTTCATAAGTTGTGGTGGATTTCCAACATCTAGTATCAGGAGCTCCGGTTTGAGCGATTCGTGAGAAGAACATCACGATGACAATGAATCACCCAAACGGATATTTTCCAGCGAATCTTCTGATTCTCAAGAACAATAATTATGATAATTGGTGCAAGCAGATAAAGGTTGTATTTTGTTATCAAGATCTTTGGGATCTTGTGAAGGAAGGAGTAACAACGTTGCAGAAAACGTGACGGATCAAGAAAGGGTTGCACATAAAGAATTGAAAAAGAAAGATTATAAAGCTCTATTTATAATCCATCAATGTGTTGATTTAGATAATTTTGAAAAGGTTAATGATGTAGAGTCAGCAAAAGAAGCATGGGAAATTCTGGAGAAGTCGTTTGGAGGCACAGAGAAGGTAAAGGAGGTGAGGTCACAAACTCATAAAAGGACGTATGAATTGTTTCGGATGGAAGACAATAAAAGCATAACTGATTTGTGCATTAAGGTTACAAAACTGGTGAATCAAATTAAGGTATGTGGAGAAGTGTTGACATCAAGATTTGTTGTTGGAAAGATCTTAAGATCGTTGACTCCAAAGTTCAACCACATGGTAGTATCCATAGAAGAGTCGAAAGATTTGTCAAAACTGACAAAGGAAGAGCTTCAAGGGACGCTTGAATCCCATGAACAAAGAATGGTTGAAAGAGTTGCAGGGAAGTCGAAGAGTGATGTGGTTTTGCAGGCGCAATCAGAAAAACAAAGGAAAGACAAAGGAAGCTGGAAAGGCAACAAAGGAAGAGGAGGCTAAAACAATTCGACTGGTCAAAATCAGTAAGAAGGAAATTGGTCAAATCAGAGAAAACCATAGAACCAAGGCAACCAAAGAGGTGATGTTGCAGGTAGAGGAAGAGGTGGTAGTCGAAAGCTAGACAAAAGTCACATTCCGTGTTACAATTGTCAGAAGCATGGTCGTTATTCTAGTGATTGTCCAGAAAAGCAGAAGAAATCAAGAAACTTATGCAAAGTTGGCGAAACATGAAGAAGAAGAGATGTTGTCGATGGTTACAACGAGAGATGAAGAGAGATTCAAGGATCAGTGGTACTTGGACTCATGATGCTCATCACACATATCTGGAAGGAAAGATTGGTTTTTCAGCATAAAGCCCTCAATGAAGAACATGGTAAAATTTGCAAATGACAATACTCTAGTATCTGAAGGTGTTGATGATGTTTTGATTATCAGGAAAGATGACAAGAGGTCGGTAATTTCAAATGTGTTGTACATACCACGCATGAATAGTAATTTGCTCTGCATAAGGCAGTTAGTCGAAAAGAACTATAAGGTGTCGATCAAAGACAAGATGATGAGATTTCTCGACTCAAATGGAAGGTTGATCATGAAGGATCCAATGTATCAAAATATAACCTTCAAGATTGAGCTTAATGTGATGGAGCATAAGTGCCTTGCAACAGCAGCCAAGACAGATAAATGGATATGGCATTATAGACTTGGTCATCTGAATTTCAAAGACATCAGAGATTTGAAGAGAAGAAATATGGTTTCAGGATTACCAGAAATTGACATCCCAAACGAAGTATGTGAAGAATGTGTGCAGACGAAGCAGCACAAGAACAACTTCAGTAAGGATGCAGAAAACAGGTTGAAGGCAATTCTTGAAGTCATATACTCTGATGTATGTGGTCTTATCCAGGTGGATTCGATTGGAGGTAATAAATATTTTGTTACATTCATAGATGATTTCCATTGAAAACTGTGGACTTACCTGATCAAGAAGAAAAGTGAAGTGATCGAGGTATTTTCCAAGTTTAAATTTATGGTCGAAAGATAAAGCGGTTGAAAGATCAAGATTCTAAGGACCGATGGTAGTGGAGAATATGTGTTGGAAGACTTCGACGCATTATGTGTGAAAGAAGGTATTGAGCGTGAGGTGGTGCCACCCTATACTCCACAACAGAATGGAGTTGGAAAATGGAAGAATATAATCATCGTGAATATGGTGAGAAGTGTGTTGAAAGGAAAGCATCTACCTAAAGAATTATGGGGAGAAGTTGTGTCGATTGCAAAATATATCCTGAACAGATATCCGACGAAGAAGCTAGAAGGAATCATGCCAGAAGACTGTTGGTCTGGTGTCAAGCCTAGCTTGAGTCATCTGAAGGTGTTTGGATCTATAGCACATAGATATGTTCCAGACCAGATGAGAAGAAAACTTGATGACAAGTTGAGTCAAATGATCCTGATAGGATATCATTCGATTGGAGGATACAAGTTGTTCGACCCAATGAGCAAGCAAGTGATGATCAACAAAGGCATGATCATAGATGAGCTTAACGAATGGGATTGGACTAAGAATGTTAAAAAAGAATTCAGTGAGAATCTTATGTGATGAACCAGCTAGTGAAGTCGAAAGAGAAGTTCGACAAGAAGTCAGAGGTGAAGCAGGCCAGGGCAGGCCTCAAAGAACAACACACATGTCTACAAGGTTGTAAGAATGTGTGATTACATCAGATGATGTGGTCAATGAAGAAGGTGAGATGGTACACTGTGATTTCTATGCAAATGTGAAACCAATCAATGCAACTGAGGCATTGAAAGATTCGAAGTGGATGAAAGCAATGAACGAAGAACTGAAGTTAATCGAAGTCAACGACACTTGGTCACTTGTCAAATTTTCCCAAGACAAGAACGCAATCGATGTGAAGTGGGTATACAAGCTGAAGTTAAATCCCAGAGGATAATCTACCTAATTGATCCTACTTAATAAAATTGTTGTTGATATTAAATACTCTATTATTTATTATTTATTTTTTCTTTTCAATTCTTTTAATTATTCTTTCATATATTATTAATAAAATAATAATATTGTTAAATCAAACATAATTTTTATTTTCCATAAATACACAAGAAAATTTATAATTTGATACAAAAGAAATGTTTAAAAAAAACAAATAGTTATGTTACAGTGTTAATATATATAAATCAAATTCTATTTGGAGACGTGCAAATATTATAAATGAAATATTTTATACGATTGAAAAAGGGAGTAAAAAAAAGAATTTCCATGATATATTTTATTCTTTTTACAGAAATACAGGAAAAAATGTTTATATATCTTGAAACAAGCAATATTTTGGGAGAAAATAAAAAGTTGGATAAAAGATGAGAGAGGTTGGAGAGTGATTATCCAAAAATTAATAAAATGTTTGAGGCAAGTAATTAAAGAAACTCTAAATGCACATTCAAGTGTAACGAAAGTCAAAATATAAGAAAATGGATCATGCAAAATTGGGAAAGGGGAGGTAGGGTGGGGACCACTGCACAAAACTTCATTATCCATTTATGCTTTTGTAGAATACTAGATCCGAGACCACGCCGCATGGAGTGTTTCTCTGTCGCGCCACAGCCAATTACCACCGACACCATTAACCTCTTCAATAAATACTAATCGGACGCTTCACAAGATGCCAAGTGTAATCTAATAACATATCAACAGTAAACTGCATCGTCATACACCATATTATGTTATGCAACGTCACCCCTCTTTTATTCACGCGTATTAGATATTTTATTAGCACATTCGTCCAAAACAACAAAATAGATTAGAAAACTACTCCTACGGTATGCATTAAAAATATTATTTTATATTGCCAATTAATCATAAACATATTTTATTAAGTCATATATTTAATTTTAAATTATTTATATGATACGTTAGAATGTTATAATTTTATTGGATGATCATGTTAAACTAAATCGTTCATTATCTTTAATTTCAAAATATAAAATGTTTATAATTTTTCTAAGGTTAAATATTTTTTTATCTTTTTAAATATCTTGAATTTTATTTTTAATCTCTTAAAATATTTATTTAAGAAAATGATTCTCCTAAAAAATTTCATTCACATTTTTTGTCTCTTTCGTAATTTAACGACGACTTTTACAATTTAGTGAGAGAATTAGTGACGATTTTAGTGACAATTTATTATATAGCGACTGAATAACAATATTTTTAACCATAATTTTAGAATTATGAATCAAAAGAGTTAATGAAAAAATTTAGTAGAATCATTCTTTAAAAGAAATATTTGGAGGAATTAAAAATAAAATTTGAGATATTTAAGAAAAAAATATATATTTAACCTTTTCTAAATTATGCTAAAAACACACTTTAAATATTACGTAAATAATAATTATGTTTAAAAAAACAATTTTTAACCGTAAGAAAAGAAGATTGTACAATTTTCAATATAATAAATGCTTGAAAGATATATGATTTTTAAAATAATAAGTATCTTTTATTATACAATTGTTTAATTTTTTTAAAGAATTTAATTAAAATACACTGACGTAAAGAATGTTATACAATCAATTAATCATAGACGTTGAATGTTATGAAGAGTTCAATTTTTATTTTAATCACATATAAAATAATACAAATTGTGTAAAAAAAATTCTTTGACAATGCATATAATTAATCTCAAATTTTAATCAATTTTTATATGGTAATCGAGTTAATAAAATCTACTACGTTGATCCAAAGCTCAAATTCAAATATTTATGCACTAATACAAACAAATTGTTGATTTTTATAAATTTACAATTCTTTTTGTTGAAAACATATTAATTTTTGTTATTTTATTATTGATTTGATAATCAATACTATTATTCAATTAATGTTTGTTGAAAAAAATATATTGATCCAAATTTAAATTTAAAATTTAACTTAAAATTTAAGGTAAACTATTTTCACAACCAAAATTATTATTATTATTATTATTATTATTATTATTATTATTATTATTATTATTATTTATTATTATTATTATTAAGATGAATACTCCATTTTATTATAAATAACTTCAATATTTTTTACTTTAAAAAAGTAAAAAAAAAAATTATTATTATTAAGATGAATACTCCATTTTGTTAGAAATAACTTCAATATTTTTTACCTAAAAAAAATAGAAGAAAAAAAGTAAACTTCTACCACATTTTGGTACGATAACATTACGGTATTGAAGAGAACACTAGAGAAAAATCTAAGTGATATATATACTTGATCTAAACACCTAAGAAATTAATAACAAAAATCTAACAAGGCTTGGTGAAATGAGTCTTAAATGTTTGATTTATTAATCGTATAAAGTATGAATACTAGAGAAAAATCTAAGTGATATACATACTTGATCTAAACACCTAAGAAATTAATAACAAAAATCTAACAAGGCTTGGTGAAATGATTCGAGTCCAAAGACTTGGTGAACATGTCAACCATATATTGTGAAGAGGAGACAAACAATAAATGAAAAAGGTCTAGCTGAAGTTTTTCACAAATCAGGTGGTAGTCTAAGTCAATATGTTTGTTTCGTTCATGGAATGAGAAATTGATGACAATGTATCTTGGAGATGCATTGTCATAGTAAAGTATACATGGTTTAGTGAAGGAAACTTGCAGTTCTTTGAGAATATTTATTAGTCATTGAAGCTCACAAACTGTGGAAGCCATTGCCCACCACTCTACTTCAGTAGAGCTTTGAGAGACAATTGGTTATCTCTTCAACTCCCATGAAACCAAAGAGATTCTTAGGTAAATGCAGAAACCACTTATGAAACGTCATGTATCAGGGCATATGGCTTAATCAGAATCGGAGAAGGCCTTCAAATATAATGGAAAATAGGAGGAAAATAAGATTCTTGGGCTGGAGACAGTTTGAGGTACCGTTGAACTTAAATTGCATGATCATTGTGAAGATCTATTGGGTTGCTCATATGTTAGATCAATGGATGGACAACATAGACAGTGTACGATCTTATGTTATGAAGATAAATGAGTTGACCAACAATTCTTCTATATGTAGTTGATTATGATAATGGAATACCTTCATTTTGCTTCAAACAAGTGTCTATAGCCAATGAAGTGGTGATAAACTTGCATCCAAGCAAATATGTGTTGGAAATAATGTTCAAGACATGTTTTCTTTGGTGAATATGGATTCCCTTACTTGATTTTGCTACCTAAAGACCTAGAAAGTACTTTAGAGTGCCTAGGTATTTAATTTTGAAATTATGGTACATTGCATTTTTATATGCTTTGCATGGTGTCCATGTTATTACATGCAATCACAAGATCATCAACATAAATTAATAAGGAAATAAAGGAGTTAGAAAATTGATATATGAAAAGAGATAGATTTATAGAGCATTGTTTAAAGTTGTGTGATAATAACACAATAGATAACTTTGAAAATCACTACCTACTAGATTGTTTAAGGATATATAATGATTTTAAAAGTTTGTAAACTTTATTTGGATGAGAGGGAATGATGCCTTGGGATAAGGTCATGTATACCTCTTCATCCAAATCACCATGGAGAAAAGCATTGTTTACAACTATTTTGTGTAAATGCATATTTAATGAAGAAGCATGGCAAGAAGTAATCTTACAATTATGAGTTTAGCAACAGGAGAAAAAGTGTCAAAAAAGTCGATACCTTCTATTTGAGTGAAACCCTTAGACACTAACCTAGCTTTGTGTCTTTCAATTGCGCCATTGGACTTAAACTTGGTTTTTGTATACCCACTTACAACCAATAGCCTTTTTCCCTGGGGGAAGAATGGTAAAGGTTCATGTTTTGTAGCTTGTTAAAGCTTAAATTCCAGTGTTATTGGCCTTAACCCAATGAGGTTATGTGATGGCTTGCTTGTAAGAACTAGATTCACAAATTTAAGTTATAGAGGTTCACAATTTGAAGTTATATCAGAGATAAAAACATAAAATTTTAAAGATGTATTTTTATATCAAACAAAGTTGGAAAAATCATATAGAAGGGATGAATGAGAAGCATTGCAAATGAATTCATTGAGGTAGGCAGGTTTGATTTTATGTCTTGTGGATTTTCTAAGGGGGGGATTGGATTGAGGACTATCAAAATATTAGTTTGAGGTGGTGGAGGTGAAGTGGAATTATTGTTTTGAGTTGAGGAAGTAACAATTTCAGGTTTTATGGGAAAGTCAAAGAGGAAATTGTTGTTGTGGTTTTCATTGTCTAAAAAGGTATGAATGTAGTTTGGCGGGGTATTGTTTGTATGAGATATATAGAGGAAATTGTGTTTGTAGAAGATGCAATTTTTATATATGAAAGTGGATTTGGTGTGAAGGTTATAGAGGAGGAAGCCTTTAGTACCATTAGGATATCCTAGAAAAATGCATTTGTTGGCTCTTGAGTTAATTTTGTCTCTATGTATGTTTAAAGTGGAGGCATAGGCAAGGAATCCAAAGGATTTAATGTTAAGGAAGTTGGGAGCTTCTTTAAAAAGAAGCGCAAATATTGTTTTGTGATGGATGGTGATGGTAAGACTATAAAGTTTATTGACTAGATAAGTAGCATGGAAAAGGAAAAATACAAAAAACATTTAGGCAAGTTGACATGAAAAAGGATAGACCTAGGGACATTTAAGATATGTTTGTGTTTCCTCTCTACTATGGAGTTATGTTGTAGTGTTTCAACACACCTCTTTTGATAAATAATGCCTAGATATGCATAATAGGATGGCATGATAAATTTAGTTCCATTATCACAATGATTTGCTTTGATTTTACAAGAAAAATGAATGAGAGAGTAATTAATGAAATTTTTAATATGAGATTTAGTTTTAGATTTATCATGTATAAAAGAGTCCAAGTATAACGAGTAAATTCATCCACAGTGGTTAAGAAATATTAAAAACCATCTAAAGAGTGGGTTCTTATTGATCCCTAGATACCCATATGCACCAATTTAAAAGAACGAGATATAATAGAAGAGCTATTAGGAAAATACAATTTGCATTGTTTAACACGGAGATAAGCATGACAAATCACGATCTTATGATATTGATACATGAAAAAAATGAAACATATGTTGTAAAACATCATTAGATGGATGACCTAGTCTAGGGTGTCTTACATCTAAAGTTTTATGTAAGGTGTCATCAATAATAATATATGAGTTATAAGCATTATAGTTATAACTACGTATATAATGTGTGAATGTGGGTCTCTTATGGAGGATGTAAAGGTTGTTATGTTGGGTCACTTGACCAATCAACCTCTATGTAGACACATCCCGAATTTGACAGAAATTGTGTGACAAATGTATCTGTTGAAACATGTCTTTGGATGTTGGAAAAGTGATTTCAATTTGAATAAGTCTTTGTTAGCGGTTTTTAGTTTCCTATTTTTTGGTTACAAGTTAGTTTCCTATTTCTTCGCACATAGTCAGTAGTTGTTGCTATAATTATGGAGAATTAGTTTTCATTCAATTATTACTTTTATTTGTATTTAAGTATATCAGTTTCTAGTGAAATAAAAATAACTTTATAACCGATATTCTCTCTTTTATGTTTCTTCTTTGCACTTTCCCATTTTATTCAAAATAGGAAACAACAATTGGTATCATCATTATCTTTTTAAGGGACGTATGAAATGGATTATAAATCAAGCTTCTCAAAAGTTTCCCCTCCTATTTTTGATGGGGACAATTATGACCTTTAGGAAGTAAGAATATAGGCTTATCTAAAAGATTGGGACATTTGGGGAGCTTTGGAAGAGGATTATGAAGTTCGTCTACTGCCGAATAATCCTACTATGGCTCAGATAAAAATTCACAAGGATAAAAAAAACAAGACAAAGGCAATATCATGTCTATTTATCAGTGTTTCATAAATAATTTTCACCAGAATCATGACCTTAAAAATACCAAAAGCAATTTAGGACTATTTGAAGGAATACTATGCAGGGGACGAGCGAATCTGAAGCATGCAAGTGCTGAATTTGATGAGGGATTTTGAGTTACAGAGAATGAAAGAGCATGAGACAATCAAATAATACTTAGACAAATTTCTTTCCATTGCAAAAAAAGTTAGATTACTTGGCAATAAGTTTGGTAATTCCATAATTGTAGATAAAACTTTGGTTACAGTGCTCGAAAGATATAAGGCATCTCTAGCCTCTTTAGAGAACACAAAGGAAATTTCTAAGATCACTTTGTCAGAAGTCATACATGCCTTGCATACCTACGAGCATTGAATGCCTATGAGGCAAAATCACATAGTTGAAGGTGTTTTACCACTCAAGAGCCAATAATCAAACTCTATGAAGAAACATGCATCAAGTGGTGAGAATGGTGCAAATAATTATAACAGAGGAAACGGTAAAAGGAGAATTTACCCACCATATATAGATGTTGGAGAAGATCAGATGAAAAATGTAGGAAATGAAATGAAATGGGTAATGAAGATTTGATTTGTAGAGCTAAATTCCAACAAGTTGCAATTGAAGCAGCAAATGCACAACAATAGAAGGATGACCATCTCTTTGTTGCAACATGTTTTTCTACAAACAATTCATGAGAATCTTGGTGGAGTGATATTAGTTGCACTAACCACATGATCTATGACAAAGTTTTGTTCAAGCATTTAGAAGGCACTAAAGTAAAATGGGCTAGAATCGGAAATGGTAAATGTATTCTAGTTAAAAGCAATGGAACAATAGCTATAACAAGCTACACAAGTATGAAAAATCTCAATGATGTTCTATATGTATATGAAATTAACCAGAACTTGCTCAATGTTGGGCAACTACTTGAAAATGGGTTCAAAGTTATTTTTAAAGATAAGAATTGCATAATCAATGACCCAACAAGCCAATAAATGTTCAAATTTAAAATGAAGAGCAAGAGATTTTAATTTGATCCAATTAATAAGGAGCAATCTATTTTTCCAGTCATAATAAACACAACTAATATTTGGCACAAAAGGCTCATCCATTTCCATCATTCATGAATGGACTACATGTTGAAAAATCAACTAGTTTGTGGAGTTCCTTCCTTAACATAAAAGGAAATTGAATGTGAAGCTTGTAAATTTGGGAAGCAAACAAGGAAGTCATTTCCTAGAAGTAGTTGGAGGGAAAACCAGAAGCTCCAACTTATTCACAGTGATCTTGTTGGACCACAAAAACTCTATCGCTAAATATAAGTCTTTATTATATTATTTTTATTGGAGACTTGACCAGAATGTGATGGATTTATTTTCTCAGACACAAATCAGAAGTAGTTGCAGTGTTTTGGAAATTTAAAGTTCATGTTGAAAATCAAAGCAATTGATATTCAAATTCTGAGATCATATAATGGGAAAGAGTATGTATCAAATCAGTTAAAAAAATTATGATGAAGCATGGATCGATCATTAATTAATTTCTCCGTACACTCCCAAAAAAATGGAGCGAGTGAAAGGAAAAATAGATCAATCATGGAGATGGTTATGTGTATGATTCATCAGAAAGAATTGCTAAAGAAGTTATATGTATCAACCATGGAGATGACTGAAGCTGCAAGTACGAATAGATCAATCACAAAGATGTATGAAGTTGGTTAGTAGTGTGTAACATAGTCGTTTTTGGACCAACTAGCTCTGAAGAAGCTGCTACGGGGGAGAAATGGTTATCTGTGTTACCGAAGGCGCTATTTATGATTAAGAAAAATCAAACATGGGAGTTGGTTCTGAGACCTCATGATAGAAATGTCATTGAAATGAAATGGGTGTTTAGAACAAAATTCAATCCATATGATTCATCAGAAGGAATTACGAAATAAGTTTAAGGAGAATAGTGATCCAGGGATGCAACGGAAATTAAAAATTTCTCCTTTAGTGATCCTTACGAATGAGCATGATCAGTGATAGAATTGTTACCTCTTGTGGCGATTGAAACCTTTGATGCAGATCAAAGGAGTAATCACGAATGTTGAATGATGACAACGCCTCTACTTAGTCCACACGAACGAATTCCTTCAGTCTCAGTGCTAGCTGCTATGAATGAAGGCTTTGAGTGAGAGAGAGGGAGAGAGAGAAACAAAATTTTCATTTGATCAAATGCTTCTACACAAGGGTTCTATTTATAGAACCATTTGTGTGGGCTGTAAGCTAAAAAGCTCACTTAAGTGCATGTGACCCATATCTTATGATATACAAAATCACTTAAGCGCGTGGTACCTTACCATATTTCGTATTCTACTTAAGTGCACTGTACCTTACGATGTTCTACAATTCACTTAAGTGAATCGTACCTTACGGTGTTCCTTATTTACTCCATCTCTCATCAATCCGTCCTTTTGTGTGTGACCCTGTAGGTTTTCGCGACATTGGCAATTATATTAAATCACGTATTTAACATAATAAATAGTAAGCAACATCTAGCAACACATCACTGCTACCCAAGACACGAAAATGTCATGTGATCTGACAAATCCTTTTTGTGATAATACTTATGTGTATAATTACCCTTTTCCCCTTATGTCTATATTGAACACAAGGCATAAACCGTGTCATCCTTGTCCAGTTCAATATTAGACCCTTAGACATTCATCCTGTTATGCAGGATGGGCAAATTCCATCTAGGTCACTCATGTCCCTCAACATGCTTCGTTGAGTACCCATCAACTGTCTTTATGGTCATCCAGTTATGGACAATGTTTGATCAGCAATAAAGCACTTGACTCCACATCTAGGGTCCATAGTGGTTTCAGGTCGAAGGGTGGTATACACCACTATCACCATTAGAATAACTTATGACACTTTGCATAACATTCTAGATAGTATTCTCATAGCGGGTCAATCCAGTATAAATATTACTCATAATATCCATACCTATGTTTAAGACTTGATAACTCATTATCCATGATCCATGAGATGTGATCATCAGACTATGTACATAATAGTCTTAATGATTTAATATTATCCCACTTCACAACAAAGCTCGACTACAGATACTTTAAGAATAATGTCCTTATGTTTAATGAGATCTCATGATTAAGTCACACTTGATACATTAAACGGACTAGATATTCTAGGACTTTATTAAAAAAACATAATAAAGAAAAAAAACCTTTTATTATTAATAAATAACTCGATACAAGTACCAAAAGTATTGGCCTATAAGGCTTACACCAACAGTTATGTGTATCAATCATGAAGATGGTTGAAGCTTTAAGTACGAATAGATCAATCACATAGATGGTTAAAGTTGGTTAGTAGTGTGTAACATAGTTCTATTTGGACTAGCTAGCTTTGAAGAAGCCTTTACGGAGGAGAAATGGTTAACTATGTTACCGAAGGTGCTATCTATGATTGAGAAAAATTAAACATGTGAGCTAGTTCCGAGACCTCATGATAGAAAGGCCATTGAAATGAAATAGATGTTTAGAACAAAATTCAACCTCGATGGCTCTATAAACAAACATAAAGAAAAGCTTATTATGAAGGGATATTATCAAATAATTGGAATTAATTATTCATATAATTTTTCTCCTGTAGCATCACACGACACAATCCAGCTACTACTTTTCATTGTTGCACAAAAAGGATGGCAAGGGTTTCATATGGATATTAAGACAACCTTCCTTAATGGTTTTCTGCAGGATGAGATATATGTTGAGCAACCAAAAGGTTTTTCTATCAAAGGCAAACAAGATAGAGTCTACTTGTTGAAAAAGGCATTTTACGACGTAAAGCAAGCCTCGATAGTGTGGTACAACAAAATTAATGATCCTTTACTACAATTGGAACTTCAAAAGAACCTATATGAAACTACACTTTATATCAAGCATGTTGGTGCTTATATTTTAATCACTTCTTTGTGACAAGAAGCATTATATCAATGGTTGAAGAATTCAAACAAGAAATGAAAGAAACCTTTAAGATGACTAGTCTTGTTTGTATCACATATTTTTTAGGAATGGAGATC
The DNA here is from genome assembly GCF_024323335.1 of Lathyrus oleraceus. Taxonomy (NCBI): domain Eukaryota; kingdom Viridiplantae; phylum Streptophyta; class Magnoliopsida; order Fabales; family Fabaceae; genus Lathyrus; species Lathyrus oleraceus. The sequence continues at coordinate 178,183,936 of NC_066583.1, forward strand.
ACTCAAAAGAAGAATGATATTTTTTATTTGTCAAAAAAAAAGTATGCAAAAGAGATTTTTTTTAGAAGTTCAGGTTGTTGAATACAAAATAATGAACACTCCTATGAATAAAAAAGATAGGTTTATCAAAGAGGATGAAGCTGATAAAGTTGATGAAGCTCATTTGAAAAGTTTGGTTGGATGTCTAATGTATATTATATCTACAAGGTCTGACATCTTATTTTTAGTTTGCTTGCTGCCAAGGATCATGCATGTGCTAGTGAATTGCACTTGAAGACAACAAAGAGGGTTGTAAGATACATTAAAGAAATTGTCAATTATGGAATTAAGTACTGCAGTGTCAAATATCTTAAATTATTTGGATATTCTAATAGTGATTAGATAGGTAGTTTGGATGATATGAAGAGTACTTCAGGATATTGCTTTATCATAGGTTCAAGTGTTTCTCTTGATGTTTAAATAAGAAATAGGTTGTAGCTCAATCAACAACAAAAGCTTAGTTTGTAGCTGCAACAAGAGTTGTAAATCAAGCTATTTGGTTAAGGAATATCTTAGCAGATTTTGGCCTGAAGTAAGAGCAAAGTACATATATTTTTGTTGATAATTAATCAGCCATTTCAATATCATATAATCCATTGTTTGATTGGAAGACAAAACACTTTAATGTCAAGTTATTTTACCTTAGAGAAGTGCAAAAAAATGGCGATATAAAATTGGTTTACTGTAAGAAGTTTCCTTATTTAGATGATTCCCTATTTTTTTAAGGATCCACAATATTAGAAGTTTCCTTATTTTCTAAATGAGACTCATGGCGTGTCGTGTATCTAGGGTTCTCTGTTCGATATGTTAGAAGAACCCAGTGTTTAAAATAACAGCCATCAATGATATGGTTAGTTTTCTTACAGTTAGTACATATCATGAGGGGTCTTGGATGACCTTTTTCTCTTTCGTGTCCCATGGATTTAGAATTGTTGGCAAAGAAGATTGTGGAACTAATGGTAAAAGGTTGAGGGACAAATACCTCTTATTGGACAATAAGCGAGTAAACAAGATTGATGCTTGGAATAAGATCCATGATCAAGATTTGAGTGCGAATGTTATTGTAAGAGTCATTGAATCCTTTGAGAAAGCAAGAAACATACTCCATATGTTTGTATTTGTGAATAACTTTGGCAAAGTCGCAAATGCAAGGAATTTGGCAAGAACCAGATGAAGTTGGCCGAAGATCCTGAAGCTCACGTCATAGAATCTTTAGTTCACTGAAATACTAAGAAGATATTTTATTACCTAGCTTGGTAGAGTGGAAATCCCATAGATTCTACGAGTAGAGCTTGATAATCTTCGCCTAACTTTATCTTGTTCTTGCCAAACTCCTTGCATGAAATACTAAAAAGTGTTTTATTGTCTTGCTCGATTCAATGGAAATCCCAAAGAAGATCAGAGAATAAAAAATGACTACCCTTGGTGAATCTTTCGCGAAGGTCATCCCAAAACTCAAATGCCTAATCAAAGAAAACCGTGCTTTGAGCAATGTGAAGTGAAAGGATTATGTTGATAAAAAAAATCATGTTACTCGATCTCAGGTCTCAAAATTAGAGTCAGATGAAGTCGATTTTGTTAGGGTTTCATTGATGAAAGATACCTTGTTTTTGGATGTTAAAGCACAATGCATTAAAAGAATCCAATTGTGATAGTTTTGGTCGTCAAAGGACGGTGCAGTAAGCATTGCACGTGGGTTTTCGCCATGGTATAAGTAGTAAGTGCTTTTAGGGTTTGTGCAGGAGAGGAGATAAGTGTAGTTGATGGGGTTCAATTGCACCCCTGAGCTTTCTTAAATTACACTAATATTATTATTCTATTCAATTTTGGACCCCCTTAAAATTTTACTTTGCACCCTTAATTTAAAATATGCATTTCTTTACTTTAGTTTAGACAAATCATAACATGTATAACTAGCATATTTAGGCTTGTTTCTAGACTTTAAAGTAATTATCTAACTTTTTCAATCACTTTTATTTTCATCATTTTTTATTATAAATTAATTCTTATTATTAAATTATTTTATAAAGAAATAAAGAATACATCAACAGTAATCTATCGCACCAGTACTGCTTGTTAGACACTAAAATAAACCACTAAGTTGACATGAAAAATAAATACAAGTGTAATATGATGAAATGACATTAAGGTGTCAAACTTATTAACATGACATCTCTGATAACTCTTTACCACACATTCGTACAATCAAGTTCACCATTAAATTGAAAGCTATTATCATATATATTCTTTTTATAAAATTTAATATTAATAAAAAATCATTTGATATGTCAACGATATGCATACAAATTAACGTCTTATCATAGTTTTTTTTCTAAAAATAAATAAATAAGTAACTCATACCATAGTATGAGTATATACATGGTAATGAAGTGGATCGGAGACGAATTTTACCTTCTAAAATAATCTCCATTCTCCGTCTAATTTCTATAAAAAATGAAGAATTAAAATTCAAATCCATTTCAAACAAATTCAAGTTAGTTTCGGATATCCCGGTCCCGCCACTATTTATTTAGTAAAATCAAATTTTTTAATGATAATATTTATTTTTCAAAATTAAATTATATTAAAAATAATAAAATAAAAAAATCTAAAAAATTTCATACATTTGAAATATTTTAATTAAAAAATATAAATTAAAATACTAATAACATATTTAATATTCTAAATTATTAAAACTAAAATGATAAAATAACATAAATGAGACGAGTTTGAATGGGTAATAGTATCTCTATTACCCATTCGTTTCTATATATTTATAATGTGAGAATATTCAAATTCAAACTCAATCAAAATAAATTATTTATGTTAAACAAATTATGTTCTCATACCTATTTGCCCCTTAGGAAGAAAAAAAAGCCTATACATTTGAAAAATCCTTAATTAATTAAGATGACATTCATGAACAACTCCGAATTTCTTTAATTAAAAAATATTCATCTAGTAAATTTTTACTTTAAATTCGTCCATCATTATCTTAACAGCACCTGGTAATAGGATGGTGATGGTGATGTACTGCATAATATTTGTCTTAACATAGATGACCTTTGTAATTAATTTTTTTAAGGAAAACAAATAAATCAAATAATTATCTCAGTTTAAATTTAAATTGGAATTCGCTTAAATAATTTTAGATTAGTTTGTTAATTTTTTTCAAAAATGAAATTTTCATTATTTACTAATTTAAAATGAACCATAATAAAAAATTAAAAAAAAAACATTTTTAAGTAATACTTTTAAGAACACCTCCTCAATCTAAATTTGTTTACTTTTAAAATTTATCATAATAAATAAATAAAAATTACCATAAAATTTAAAGAAAACATTATAAAAAAAAGAATTTATTGTAATAAAAAATAAAGAATAACGGAAGCCATGGAAGCAGAATTAATCGGAGTGAGAGCAAAAAATAAATATAAAAAAAAAAAGTTAGAAACGGACAACCGTTAATACACAGTTCCATGTAACACTTGTCACAGGTGATCACAGCACCGTTCAAAAACCACTATATAATCTTCACCCTTCTCTTCTCTCTCTCCATCTATCTTTCACACCACTCGTGGTTATCTCACAAATCGTTCATTCACACTCTGCAAAAAAAGAGAGTGGGATCCAAATTTTTCTTGGTACTTGCATTTCTCTGCAAACACTGAGATCGCGAAAATGGAGTTGTTCTTCTACGCTGTGTTCGGTGGATTAGCCGCTCTTGTTGCAGTTCTTGAGCTTAGCAAAAACAATAAGGATCGAATCAATACTTCTTCTGCTTTCAATTCCTTCAAAAACAATTACCTCCTCATTTATTCTCTCATGATGGGTAGATCTGGATTTTCTCTCTTAGATCTCTTTCATTTCATTCTCGATCTGTTTTTTTATCTCTTTGATCTGTGCTTCCTTTTAATGGATTCAATGTGCTTGTCAATCGTGATCGTGTTTTTTTTTTGCCTATTGTTTGTTTCATTTGGTTTTATTATTGTTTTGTGATTGATAGATTAATTATAATAATTACTATAAAAAATAAGCTATTTTTGTTTTTTTATGTACATCTTATCCGTAATTTGTTTATTCAAATTGAATTTGATGTGAAAACAAAGCAATTGAGATGGATCTTAGTGTAGTTTTCGGTATCTGAAATGGACATTGATTCTTTCTTTATGATCTTCTTAGCTTGGGTTGCTTGTGACAGTTGTGATGTGTTTTTTGGGTCCTGGACATTGTGATTTTTACTCTCTCTCTCTTTGCTTTTTGGTTTCGAAATGGTTGTGTACACTAAACTTTGCTTATTTATGATATACTTTATACTTTATCTTTTACCTTTGTTACTTTTTCATTATATTATTTTAATTAAAGTGTCGTTTTTATCCTTCAAATCTTATAATGTTGGGTGAGACTGAGATCGGATTTAAATTAGAAGTTTTGATCTGGCCAAGTTATTATCCTTTTAAAGAAGTTGATTTGATTAGATTTTAGATTCGTTAAAGTTATTATCTGATTTTAGTAACATTTTGCATCAGTTAGTTATGCTTTAGATGCTATTTGTTCTGGGTGAATATAAGGGGGAATTGAAATTGCAGTGCTTGTACTTGGGTGATTGTAAGCAAGAGATGTTAGTTTTTGGTGATCTAATAGGATTCTGTTTCTATGGCTATAGCTGGTGATTGGTTGCAAGGTCCATATGTCTACTACCTTTATAGTACATATGGATATGGAAAGGGGGATATTGGACAACTCTTCATTGCTGGCTTTGGGTCTTCAATGTTGTTTGGAACAATTGTGGGATCTCTGGCTGACAAACAGTGAGATTCATTTTTGTTTTCTAATTGTTTTGGTACCATACGTATGTCATATTTTTCAGTATCTCATGCTTCTTACTCTGAAATCAGGGGACGGAAGAGGGCTTGTGTGACCTACTGCTTAACCTACATTGCGAGCTGCATCACCAAACATTCTCCTCAGTACAGAATTTTGATGGTGGGCCGTATCTTGGGAGGCATTGCCACTTCACTTCTATTTTCAGCATTTGAATCGTGGCTTGTTGCTGAGCATTTCAAGGTGAGGTGTTTTTAAAGTTGTCTGCTGTTAATTATCAAGTTTTACCGTCATATTTTCCTCTGGTTATGTTGACTTTATAACATTCTTCTCTGTACATGGAGGCTGTAAATGTCTTGAATAATATAGTTATTATAAGTGCCACATGGAGAAGAGTAGTTTGTATATCCTCTAAATAATAGTATTAGCTTGATTGTTTTAAATAAAAATTCAAACCGGGCTAATCTTGTATGTAATACTCAAGAGCATTGCCAAATATTAGAGAGACTTGTATACGAAAGGTAAGAATATTACTGTGAACCATTTTTAAAATAAAACTAAATTGTTTGGTTTGGCTTTGACATAAATCATGGGTGGGTGGTTGTGTAAATCTATGGCTACATTTATTCCCGCGTTTCTTCAATTGAGTATCTTCATACAAATGAACAATTTCCAATACTTAATATGTAATTATTTTACTATGAACTTCTTAATGTGTCATTTTAAACAGAACTGCTAGTTGATAGATCTAACAACTACAAACTAGGTTGATTCCAAAAGATGTTCATTTCTGGGGTTTATAAATTTATTACATCCCTATAAAAAAGATAAGCATGCATTTTACAGTATCCTCCAAGTGGCTAATGAAGTGATTTTTTGGTAATCAAAATACATACTAAAGGGTTTTACCATGTTTTCTATACCTCTGTCTTGATTCCTTCATTTTGCATTTGTATTTATTAATCTCAGTTTTTTTCACATGAATTTATCAGAGGGGCTTTGATCAGCAATGGCTGTCATTAACATTCTCGAAGGCCATATTTCTTGGAAATGGTCTTGTCGCCATTTTTTCTGGGCTGTTCGGAAATGTCCTTGTTGATACATTGGCTCTTGGACCAGTAGCCCCCTTTGATGCTGCTGCAGGTTTTCTTACAATTGGTATGATCGTCATATTATCTACATGGACAGAAAATTACGGGGATGCTTCTGAAAACAAGAGCTTGCTCGCCCAATTCAAGGGTGCTGCTGTGGCCATTGCTTCTGGTACACTTCTTACCTCAGATAGTATTTTTTCTCAATTGTTTTTAAAGTGGTTCTGTGCTATGAATTTGAACTTTTTAACTCTTAAATGTGTAACATTAGTGTATAAGGAGTGGTCTGGTCATTATTTGATTCCATCCTGAAAGTGATTTATGTTGAAATGAACTTGTTCATTTTGCCCTTCCTTCTTCTGTTATCATTTATTTTATTCACCTTGTCTTGTATTTTTTGCTCATTTCCTATTACCAATGCTAACTAATTGTTACATTCCTTGTGTTTCAGATGAAAAAATAGCCTTGCTTGGTGCCATACAGTCTCTCTTTGAAGGTTCAATGTATACCTTTGTGTTCCTATGGACTCCTGCATTGAGTCCAAATGATGAGGAGATTCCCCATGGTTTTATTTTTGCAACATTCATGTTATCGTCAATGTTGGGAAGCTCACTTGCATCTAAGTTGATGGCTCGTTCATCATTCCGTGTAGAGAGCTACATGCAGATTGTTTTTGTTGTTTCTTCTGCTTCTCTAATGCTTCCCATCCTTACCACCGTATGCTATTCTTCCAACACATTCTCCCTCCGTCGCTTAGTACTGTGATATACATCTCACACTATTCTGCAATATTTTGACTTTGTTATTGTGGAACAGTTTTTCGCAGTTCCTTCCAAAGCAACAGGTGGCGGTCTCTCATTCGCCGGGTGCATTCAGCTTCTCGGCTTCTGTACTTTTGAAAGTTGTGTTGGCATATTCTGGCCATCTATTATGAAGATGAGATCCCAATACATTCCTGAAGAAGCCAGGAGCACCATCATGAACTTTTTCCGCATTCCTCTGAACATATTTGTGTGTGTTGTGCTGTACAATGTAAGTTACACATCTACGACTTAGATATTATGCTTGATCTTAATGTAGCATTTCTGTTGATTTAGATTCCGTAACTTGCCGAACTCCAACAATCTAATCCACTTTTGTACTGCACTAATTTAAATTTGGAATTATAAACCCTTTCCTAAATACAATGTCTGGTTGGACAAATTATTCCTTTGAATTCTACTCTGACAACCTCTTTCTTGGAAATATATGCGAATCCTTTCCCTTTCCACCCAACCCCAAAAGAAAAAAAAGAAAAAGATAGGGGGTCTATATCTTCCTCTCTATATATAACTGTTTAGATTAATTATTTGTTTTCTATGTGCAGGTTGATGCATTCCCTATCACTGTTATGTTTGGAATGTGCTCAATTTTCCTCTTCATGGCTAGTATCTTACAAAGGCGACTACTGGTGATTGCAGATAAGCCAAGTAAGACCCTCTCACTATGATCTGTTGCTTATGGTGAAATTGGACTGCAATATGAGTGATATGATCACCATCTAGATGTACCAAATAAATTTTCTTTACAAACAATATTTCCCATTTTCATATAAAACAAAAGATGTTCTTAATTGGTGCTGAGATTTGTTCCTTTTTTTAAAAACAGAATCAGAAGACTGGCAATTGAAGGAAAGGGACACCGAGTCAGAGCCATTGAACCTGTAATTGGTCATTAAGTTTTGAGGTTACATAATGCAGTTTCTGTCTAAACTGTGTACTACAGAAATTTGAGTGAAGGTAAATCTGATGCCCACCAACCAAGGAAAGGGGTTCAAGCTAAAAGGATGATGTAGCAATTTCTTTTTAGTGTTTTTGATTATCAATACTGTAGTACGTAGATTTCTATTGGCTATTATTACTTGAGGAGAAATCTCCATTTTGGCAGTAGTTCTTATGTCATTCTTTTGGGGGCGGGCGGTATCTAAGTTTGTCCTGTAGGGAATAGTATATTTACCCTACTTTCATTGTCTTAATTTGTAATGAAACTACTCTACATTTGATTAATTAATGCACCCTCTACTAAGTCTTCATTTATTTACCCTCATCAAACATTATAGACTCATAGCAACTGCGACATGGTGCTCACAAATGTAAAGATGCTTTCTGTCTGTTTAAAAACAGTGCTTTTATGTTAATTTAAGAGACTCCAATAACTTGATCAATGATTGTTTTATCTAAGGATTTGAACTAAGATACTTCTAACTAGGGATGGCGAAATTGGCTCGGTCAGTTGAGCATATCCATTTTGTCCGCACTTTAATGTGGGGTGGGTCAAGCGTTTAGGTCTTTACCCTCTAATGCGTCCGTCCTACCCTGTTTTCTTTGCAGGTTTTTGCGGGCACGAGCATTTACATTAATTTTTTGTATTTTTAGACTTAAAAAATGCAATGTCCGCAGACTTTTTCTATCCTGCCCTCAATTTTTTATGGGGTGAGCTTAAGTTTTAGGTTTGCAATCTCAACTATGACCGTCCGTCCGCCCCTTTTTTTTGCAGCCTTTTACGGGACGGGTCTAAACGGTGTTGGTGACCCGTTGGCCACCCATACTTCTAAGCTTTACCGCAAGAGTTTTCATTCAAAATAAATGCTTAATACTTTCTTTTATAAAAATATATTTATAAGTTTACAAGTATATATTGTTTTGAGATTTGGGTAAAAATAAGTTAGATAAGGTGATACAAAAACCTTAGTACATGAGATATACTGCAACAAGAACAACATGAAGGGCATTATCACATGAAGTGATATTGAGATCTTTTTTAATAAAATTTTTAATAAATTTTTAGGTTTTTTTCTGCCTTTAATTGTTTGACTCATCTCTGTTTGATTTATTCCTTATTATAAAATTTACATGCCTTCTCTCTAAATGCTCATGGTACTTGGATCTATTTTAAACAATCTTTTATACTATATGTACTACCCCTGCACTATTTCTAATATTGTCATTTCAAATCTTATAATGTCTAGTCTTACCGCACATCCAATATAACATCCTCATCTCTATCACACTTATTTTATTTTCGTGTTGATTTTTAATTGTCCAACATTTTGTCTTATTCAATATCGCATGGCTGACTGGAGTCTGATAAAATTTGCCCTTCAGCTTGAGCGGTACCTTTGTGTCACATAAAATTTCTGAAGCTCTCCTCCATTTTATTCACCCCGCTTGAATTCGATGATTTACATCTCCTTCTATTTCTCCATTGTTTTGTATTACGGATCCAAGATATTTAAACCGTATGGCTCGTGGAATGATATGGTCTCCAACTTTCACCTCAATGTTAGAAACACTTCTGCTTTTTCATACACTATATCTTACTTTTGCTTAGGCAAAAGCCATGCGTTTCTAAAGCTCATGTCCAAGTCTTCAACCTCTCATTTAAATTCTCATTCGACTCTCCAAGCAGGACTATATCATCTAAAAAAAATATGCATATCCGTGCTAGCTCTTGGATGTGCTTTGTGAGTACATCTCAAATTAAAGTACATAGATACGAGCTTAGAGTTGAACCTTGACGTTGTTGGACAAGAGACTCCAAACACAATAGGGATGAATTATGTGAGATTGAAAATCCATTTTCAATTTATTTTTTTTACAAAATCAAAGTTTAAAAGTCTTTTGTAAAACAAATAGAGTAAAATCAACTGAAATAAGAAAATGGAATTGCAGTGGAAAAAAATTACTAGAATGTAAAAAATTAAGGGATGAGAGAAAAACACCATAATTATAGAGGTTCGCTCTGATTAAGTGACAAACTCCCCTCCTTAAGAATTACTTATTTATAGTTTCCACTATGATGTGAGCTTTTGACGGGATATGCGCACAAGCCTCATTATACAAGGATTGAAGTTTTTCACTGACTAACTTCCCAACCAAGACGAAGTTTTAACTACGGAGACCTTCACAATCATCTGAGATATTTTTTAACAAGATGCTAAACCCACAAAATGACTAAGAGCTTTTAACAATAGACTAAACCCACAAATCAACTAAGAGTTTTTAAATTGGCTAAGCTCACGAACCGACTGAGAGTTTTAATAACGGAGACTTCCCTAACCAAACTGAGATTTTACTTGGTTTACCTAAACAACCAAACATGAACTTTTCACTTAGTTTACCTCGCAACCAAAACAAATTTTCCTTAAATGATAGGTTACAATTATGCTTTCACACCATACCAGGCTATCACATAGATATAAATATTTCACTCTCAAAATCACTAAGGCAAATGTGAGAAAAATAAAAGAGAGGAGACAACTGAGAGAAAGACATCTCAAATATGTTTCCAAATGTGTTAGAAATTAAATACGATCCCTCTATTTATAGGACAAAAGACGACTCAAATATGAAAACAATCCATGGATTTTTCAATTCTTATAATCGATTATTTCACCTAAAAGTGGAATTTTTTGATTTCTATCCGTTGTCAATCATTAAAGGTCTTCTCCAATCAATTTTAGATATTACAAAGTTATATAACCGACTATTCTTTAGGCATAATCGATTATCCATTTGTAAAAAATGCTTCTAATTGATTAGTGAGTTCCCTAATCAATTAGTCAGGCTTTTAAAATATTTTGAGGTATTTTTACAAAATCAAAAGAGACTTTTCAAGATATTTAAGTGTGTGTGATTTGCCTTAGTAAAGTTGAGAGTTAGTCTTATACATTTATACACTGATCACTCGACACAAAATTAGTGAGCTTTCACACTTCCTCTTTTTGACAACAATGAAGCTTTTAGTTCCTTTCCACATTATCTTTGACTTTATCACTTAATTTGAACCTTGAATTTTCTTCTGACGAGGCTTGAAATAAATCTTCTTCTGATTCCATCATCAGATAAACCACATGATCAAAGATCTCAGCTGACTTCACTGAATGTCGATTGTAATAAGGTGTTACCTTTCACATATGAGCTTTGTCAACTTATCACAAACTTTATCACCACAACTTGATCAACACAAATTGACTAACACAACTTGATAAACACAACTTCGATCAACACAACTTGATATTCAAGCACGTCCACTTAATCACTACATCAAATGATCTTTTTTCTTCATCTTGATCAATATATCTTGATCTTCAAGCACCGTCACTTAGTCAAAATGTCAAGCATCATCACTTGATCCATATATCAAACACCATCACTTTATCAACATATTATATGATATCATTTAAACCAACAAGTCTTGAACAACAAGATTGATGAAGACTTCTCTTAACAGCGTTGTCAATATCAAAACCAAATCAATAGGTTGCTGCAGACTTCATACCTGCAAGCACATATATCCATATATACAAACCTATTATAATGGGGAAATCGTCCGTCTGGCCACCCTATGTCAACACACTAGTTGATATCCCTTCATACATATCTTAGATAGTTCAAATATATGCATTTCTAACCCTTTTCTTCTCTAAGGATTTCAACAAAATGTCTATAGGCACTCTATCATACGTCTTCTCCAAGCCAATAAAAATTACTCCTCCTTCTCATAAAAAGTGACTCATTCGCATTTTTTCTCTGTCTCAAAATAGATGTCTCTTTACAATATCAATACAACATTTATTATATTTTCAACTATTATACTCTTATTTAATACTAACTTCCATTCTATTCAACTACTATAATAACTATAATTAATAATGATATTTTAGTAAACGATACTACTTTTATCAATAAAATCAACAATCTAATCATTTTATTAAGAACCACATATAACTCAAATAATACATTTATTATGAGACGAAGAGATTAAGTGCAAGTCTCGTTGGTACATCTAATATTACTCAATTACACATTGTAGTAGATATATTGCTTCCATGGTACACCTACCAGGCATAAAACCAAATTGATTCTCAGTGACTTGAGTTTTTTTTACCTATGTGCAATCATTCTTTTCCATAACTTCATGGTATGACTCATAATTTTAATCCCCTATAATTTGCATAATTTTGTATACCATGTAATGCCCCATACTACTTTCAGAACTACCGACTTACCCCACAAACTAACACAAGCCTTTTCAACATGTTTTGTCTTCACTCACACGCTTTCAAGGAAACTTCCCAGAATGCCACTCATCCAAATACTACTCCAAGTCAAGCACACTTAACTATATAGTTATTATTTGTTATGCTACCGAAAAGAAGATGCATCTTATTGGTATAGATAGTACCAATTAATCCTTATAAGTCTTTCTTCAACCATATAGTCTCATATCTACACAACCTCAAGATGCTCTCTTTCCGACGTGAATTGGGCGACCATTCCCCACCATCTTCAGTCTTGGATCTTATAACCACCTTGCCCTCTTCAGCCTCGGGTCTTACATGCCCACAAACTTCCGCTTGGTTCGTCCCCAAACCACATCGTACTGGGAGAGTTCTGTTGTGATACCATTTGTAACGCCTCAAACTGCTTTCAGGATTACCGACTGACCTCACAAACCAACACAGAACTTTTCAACATGTTTTGTCCTTACTCACTTTCCGAGAAACTTTCCAGAAGGTCACTCATCCAAATACTACTCTAAGTCAAACACACTTAACTATAGAGTTCCTATTTGTTAGACTATCGAAAAAAATAAATATCTTGTTGGTATAAGTAATACCAATCAATCCGTATAAGCCTTCCTTCAACCATGTAGTCTCATACCTGCACAACCTCGAGATACTTTCATTCCAATGTGAATCCAGGCGACCATTCCCAACCCTCTTCGGCCTCGGGTGTTACAACCACCCCCGCCTTCTTCGGCCTCGGATGTTACATATCATGCTTGTTATTATATATTGTAACTAAAGTGTTTCTTCTTATTTCATCTGACATTTGCTTTGACCTTGTAATTTCGTTAGAGACATTGGTGAACCACTCAACACCTTTATCTCCAAGATTTTTCAAACTTCAATAGGTATATTGTCTGGCACAACCGTCTTACTATTACTCATCATTAACGCTTATTTTACCTCTTGTTTTTGAATCTGACGGTAGTAACTTTAATTTTATTCATCTTCTCTAACGTCGAGTCTGCTAGAGTCGAATGAGATATCATATGATTCATTAAATAAATTGTAGAAATACATCTTCCACATGTCTTTTATATCCTTTTCTTGAACCAAAACTTTTCCTTATTCTTCTTTAAAATACTTCACTTGATCCAAATCTTTTGTCTTTCTTTCTCTTTCCTTAGCAAGTCCATATGTAGATTTTCTCTCTCACCTTGCTTCCTAAAGTTGGTATAGTCCTTTAAAAGCTTGGATTCTTGCTTCATCCACTGGATTCTTAGTCTCATACTCATCTTTCTTATATTTTTATCAAATTTTGGCATTTTTACACCTAGGCCATTCTTTAAAATATATTTTTTTTCAATCTTTCATTCCACCACTAGAATTATATACCATATGTCTAAAACCTATTGATTCTCCCATCTTCTCTTTACCTAATTTCTTAATTTATTGGGTCATCTTATTCCACGTATCATTTTCACTTCCTTGTAGTTGTACAAACTCTCCCTCAAAGATTTTATGTTGAAAACATCCTTACTTTTCATCCCTCAAATGTCATCATTTGATCTGTGACGCTCTCATCTGACTTTTTTCTTTGATATCCTCTTGATTCTTACATCCATAACTAATACTCTATGTTGGGTAGTCAAACTCTCCAAAAATAACTTTAAAATCCAAGAAAATATTTATATCTACTTTCTTAATAAATAAAAAATCTATTTGAGAATCACCCCACTCTTATATGTGATAAGATGTTCATCTTTTTTTCTAAACCAAATATTAGATATGTAAGATTAAAAGCTGACGAAAATTCTAAGATGAATTTATCCTCCACATTTATATCCATAAGAACATATCCCTCATGCGCGCCCCCTCAAAACCTCTTGACATGCTTCCTACATGTCCATTTAGATACCCTCCTAGAAAAAGCTTATCTCCTTGAAGTATATCATGAAATAAGCCTTCTAAATTCTCCCAAAATTTTGCCTTAAGGTGTTTTGCTAACCCAACCTGAGATGCATAAGCACTAATAACATTAAAGGTGTCTTGTTGCACTATAAATTTCAAGACTATGATTCTGTCTCCTACTCTTTTCACATCCAAAAAATACCCTTCTTCCACTCCTTATCCTTAATAATCCTCACCCCCTTTCTTGATCTAACTTTTCTGGTGTACCAAAACCTAAATCCCGAGTTGTCTAATTCTTTTGCCTTTTCGATTGTCCACTTAGTTTTTTGTAGACACATGAAAATCCCGAATTGTCTAATTCTTTTGCCTTTTCGATTGTCCACTTAGTTTCTTGTAGACACATGAAATTGATTTTCCCACTAGACCTGGTGTCCACTATTTTCATATTTTTTTTAATGAGTGTTGTAGCGGTGTATTCGTCGCTATATGATTTATTGATTAAACCATAAGCAAAGCATACAATGAATTCGAGTCGCCACCGCACTTTTATTTATCCAAAGGACTGGCTAAAAAGCGAACAAAAGCCTAAGAAGTTTTACACGTAGAAAACTAATAAAAAGATCAGAGAGTCTGGGTAAGGGGTAAATTACGCAATGGGAAGGTGTTAGGCACCCACTACGTCCTAGGTACTCCTAGGGAGCCCTTTTCACACTTGTTGTATAAAATTGTTATTTGTTATGACATAAGTATTGTGCAAACATGATTGGGATGATGAGAAAAGAATATACAATTTTTATTGGGTTTGAACGGATGAACCCGCTGCCTACGTACCTTCCATCAAAGGTAAGGATCAAAACGCCGTAGTTCGGCTAAAAGATTTCCAAAAGTTGGTGGATTCAATTTTAAACAAATAGCACTGAGGCTTTTCATTATCAATGGGAGAACACTCGACCAAGACCAACATCCACCATGCGAGGATAGCTTCGACGTACTAGAGGGGTTAGCCCTGTTTTCAGTACGGAAGTCTTACTGTCGACTCACTAAGGATAGGCAAGATTTACATCAACCACAATGATAATTGAAACCTATGGCTAATGCATGAAAAGATTAACAATGGACAGAGCCAAAACAAGTGAATGAGTGAAGTTAATTGATTGTGATTATGAAAGTGGAGTCAAAGTATGATTAAGATTGATTCAAAGAAGTATTATGAAAATGAGTTTGAAAAAAGTCAAGGACTTGGGGTCCAGGTTTTTAGTTTGAAAACATGAAGATGTTTGCACAATATCTATCTCAAGTTTTGAAAGTAATGTGTGAAAAGGTTTAGGACATAATGGGGATGAATGGATGAAGATGGATTGTAAAACTTCTTAGAAGGTTCACCTCTTGAAATCATATAGAAGATGATTCAAGTGTGTCCTTTGGAATAGCAATGGATAATAACATAAGCAAACAAATGATACCGGATGCCACTCAATGGTCTTACTCCAATCTCACAAACAAAAGCGGATACCGGATACCAATAGATGGATTTACACCAATCTCCTAAAACAGAAATGGATATCAGAGGCCACTCAATGGACTTACACTAATCTCCTAAAACAAAATGAAACTTGGATACCGGATGCCAATCTGTCTGGACTTATACCAATATCCAACATATGATCCTAGGAATACAAATGCCAACTTGCAGGGACTTATAATTGCATCCTCACATAAACAAAGAAAACAAAACATGGATGTCAGATGCCAATCTGTCTGGGCTTACTCTAACCTCCACAGTATGGTCCTAGGAATACAAATGCCAACTTGCAGGGACTTACAGTTGTATCCTCACATACAACAAACAAAACAACATGTGATCATAGGAAAGCAAATGCCAACTTGCAGGGACTTACAGTTGCATCCTCACATACAATCAAATGCATCAAGCAAAGATAAGATGAGTGGCCAATGTGATGGTCTTATACTCACTTCCATATCATAGGAGCAATGGCCAATGAATGGTCTTACAATTGTCCTCAATGGGCAAACAACAATGATAATGTCACAAGGACAAATGAGATGATCATGCATTGATGAGCAATAAATGATGATAAATGCATAGAGCATACAAGCAAACATGTGTATATGAAGCAAGTGATCAACCAATGAAAGCAATCAGCACACGCTATAATCAAACAAGGAGGCTCATACAAAAGGGTTAGGTATTGAAGCCAACTGGAATAGGGTCCGAGGTGCTCTTAACCTTGCCATTGAGGGGCTAAGGTGAAGCAGATGAGAGGAGATGAGGGGTGTGCCTCATTGCTCTTATCCCTGATCAGGGAGAGCATTTGAATATCAGAAAGCGTGGGAGTTCAGAAAGTAGGAACTCTCTCCACATATTAGACTCTATAGATCTTGGGTTTGGATCTCAATGCTACAACCATGTAATGGGAGCAAGGAGAAGACTCACAGAATAGTAGGAGATAGGTTGCTTATCTCTTTGATCTACCAATTGCCTTATTTGAAGGACTTTTCCTGCTTGGGACAAATATAAACACACACAAGCATTGCCTCTTAAGGAGGACTTCAGACAGTTGCCTGGCCAAATAACAGGCCATGTCTTCCAGACTACATGAAGAAAAAGGGATTATACCTCAAAGCAAATTGCTAAATAGCAAAGCAAAGCAAGTTCAAAGAACTAAGCAACTAATGGTACCTGAAATAGTCAAACAAATCAGTACACAGTTCAACAGTTTAAATCAGAAGGAGGTAGAAACCAATCAATCAAAACAGACAGGCAAATGTGCAAAGCACAAGACTCAAATCATATGAGTCAAGCCACCTACAAAACCAAGAGGTTAGCTCATG
Source organism: Lathyrus oleraceus (assembly GCF_024323335.1). NCBI lineage: Eukaryota > Viridiplantae > Streptophyta > Magnoliopsida > Fabales > Fabaceae > Lathyrus > Lathyrus oleraceus. Next base: position 178,200,703 of record NC_066583.1, read on the forward strand.
ATAAACAATCAAGCTCAATCAAATTGGATTGTTCTTTTTGAAGCATTGTTGCTTAACCAAATCTTGAAGGGCAGTGTGATTCAGAGATTTTTGGATGTTTATACTCGAAACAGATGCCGACTCATGCTCCAAATGATGAATGGTGAAGATGCTTGAGCTTGAAACAGCTTGGTTTGGCTTCAATCACACTTTGCCATTGATGATGCTTTGGAAAAACAGTCGAACCACAGCTGTTACAGATGGAGAATGGAGGTTGGAATGGGCTCCAAATGGTGGCTGGATGTTGTAGCAACAATGGATAGCTCGAGTTCTTTGGAGCTTTCGGAAGAACTTTGAAAGATGAAGAAAATGGATTTTTGAGAGCAAGAGTTTTTTTCTGTTAGAATAGAGTGGCTGCTAGGGTTGAAATGACAGAAAAGGTGCTATATATTTGCTGTTTAAGGTTACTAAGTGGAGTGCTAAACACAATTATCTCAAATGAATCATTTTTTGTCATTTTGCTAAATTTCACCAACTTGGCAATGGGGTGTAAGTCTGCACGAAATGTGCTTTGTAACATGTCAAAAATGTCAATTCAGAACTTATCCAAATGGAAAAATGGATTGGAATTGGTTAATTTAAAAATTCACTTTCCACCCTCACTTGAAAATAAATTATGCAAGTCCAAAAAGGCCATTTTGATTTGTAATATTTTGGTGCATGATGATGACATTTTTGGAAAGAGGGGATCAAATGTGACTTGTTGGAAAAAACCCCACCCAATTTGGCCAAATGGTTTGAGAGATATGGCCTTTTGAAGTTCAAGAATTTTTGAGATTGAATTGATCATAACTTGCCAACCATACATGGGAATTGAGTGTTCTTGGACTTTTTGGAAATGGGAGAACAAGATCTTCAACTTTCATGTTGGGCAAAAATTCATTTGAAGCTTGTATCATGATGCAAGTTTAAGATCAAGAAGTTTCCATTTTTGGCAAATTTGAATTACAAGTCAACTTTCTATTTCTGGAAATTTTCTGTTTGACTTCAAATTCTTCAATGATGATGCTTGACATGATATATGAAGCTTTGTATAGACATGAATGAGACCTCTCAGACCAAATCCCATCCTCAAATCACTGATTAAATCCATAGTTGACCAAGTTTGACTTTCTAGGGTTTTGCTTGACTGAAACACCTTCTGATGAATTCCAAACCCTAATTCCTTGATATCTTGATTCCAAATGATGTCACAAGTCATATGAACTCTTGATTATTGGTCATGGTGCCCAAATTCTGCAAGAATGGCCACCATCCACTGCAATGACTGACTTTGACTGATTTTGACCTAATTGTCTGATGATTGCTTCAGCTGCAAGTAACATGGTTAGATGACAATATTTTTGTACTTTTTGGTTAATAAACATATGAAAAGCAAAGATATACAAATGCAAGACATGCTTGGTGATCAAGAACCACACACAAGGCAACCTACCCACTAGGAGGGAAGCTAGGGCATGCAATGATCCTTGAGGCCATGATATGATATGATATGGGCCATGAGGGATCTTAGGGCCAAAATTGGGGTCTTACAGATGCCCCTATTTAAGGTCATTCTAGCCGGAGAAGTGAAGTTTAGAAATCTTCATCTCGACGCGGTAGAATGGGCTTAAATAACAGTAATGAGACAAATTTTGGTCCCTAGGAGACCTCATGATGCAAATGTATGTATGCAAAAGACACAAATTCTGTGGGGAAAGTGATTCACACAGAAGAAAAGACGATCCATCGGAGTAGTACACTCACCAGGAACAGAGACTCTAACAAGACTCTAGTTGGGGATAAACAAAACTGACACAGCGTGAACAAGACACGACTTTGATTAGGGAATAACAGAAAACAGACTGGAGAACTCACTGGGGAGTGAAGGACTCACACTGGGGAAAAGAATAATTCCAAAGGAAAATAAATCCATTGGAGAGACACAAGCTGACTCCTGGAGGAGAAGCAAAAGAAAACTTCACTGAGGAAGCACCAAAGAAAATGAGGTGTTACCGGTATGAGGGTAACAAACTCAGGAAGGAACACCAAGGATACTGGGTTGTAGGTATGTAACAGGTGACCGACCGAAACGTGAATTGGTGTGTGTTCCAAAACACTCATCATCCTGAAGAGAGCGAAAGCAAACTTGTTTATAGGATGGATATTTGATTCTGTAAAGAATGCAAATCTTACTCAGTTGGAGAAACAAACAAAGTGTTCGACAAAAGAGTGCATGAGACATATTATCTATAGCCGTCAAAACGTAGATAATGTACTCGCATGGAAAATTATCCTGAACCGGGTTGTAGGTTGTTTATAGGATAAAATCCGAAGACGTGAATTGGTTTGTGTTCCAAGACACTCATCACCCTGAAGAAAGCTAGAACAGCAGACTTGTTTATAGGATGGACATTCGATTCCACAAGGAATACGAATCTTACTCTGCGGAGAAAACAATCAAGAGATTGACCCAAGAGTGAACGAGATATAATATCCATTGCCGTCAGAACATGGATAGAATACTCACAAAGGAAGATTATCCTGAACCGGGTTGTAGGTTGTTTATAGGATAAAATCCGAAAACGTGAATTGGTTTGTGTTCCAAAACACTCATCACCCTGAAGAAAGCTAGAACAGCAGACTTGTTTATAGGATGGATGTTCGATTCCACAAGGAATGCGAACCTTACTCGACTGGGGAAGATCAACAAAGGACTCCAACCAAAGAGTGCATGAGACATATCATTCATTACCGGCAAACCGTGAATAATATACTCGCATGGAAAATTATCCTGAACCGGGTTGTAGGTTGTTTATAGGATAAGATCCGAAAAGAAAGGCATCGGGATACCAAACTAGGTATATAATGATGACTAGTCAAAGGGAGCAACAGACATTACCAACAAAAGGGTAAATGAAAAAAGACTCGCTGGGATGCATTGATGAAAATCAATGATCCGGGGAACACAATCGCTGACAAAAGGTGAAAGGACCCGCTGGGGATAAAATTGCTAGCATACGGCAATTATCCACAAAAGACTTGCTGGGGATATAAGTGCTGATCTGAGCAACTTATCCGAGCAAAGGAAAATCAACATCAAACATTAGATGAAGATAACCACAAGGGGGAAATTGTCATCGGTTGGGATGAACAACAAGGTTAACTCTGCAAATGGAGAAAACAGGGTTTATAACTACCGGTTTGTAGGTAGAAAAACCGTAAAGATAGGACTTACGACTGCTGGTTTGTAGGCAGAGGGCAAAAAGGGTGGAGGTGACCACAAAATTAGGGTTTACATCTACCGAATACGGGGTAGAAGACCAACAACTCCACGTGGGGATAGAACAAATCACAAATCCGCACGGGAAACCAAAATAGGGTTTATATCAAACCACAAACTGCTGAAGAGCAGGAAAATAGGATTTACAACTACCGGTATGAGGGTAGAGGCCCAAAACTACTCCGCTGGGGAACAACCCGCTGGGAAGCACAAGACATTTGACAAATAGCCAATTCGGGAATGATCCGAAAAGACAGACTGAATCAAGACACGTCCTAATGAGGATATAACTCAAATAGGAACATCCATCCCAATATATGTGTTGGGAGGAAACGGAAGAAACCGTCATCCACGAGGATATATCTCAGTGGGGAACTGCAGAAGGAAATACAGCATTTTCTGCTTATGGGGTTGACTCTATTATGGAGAGATTTTAAACACCCGACATCTGCTTGGGGAGATCTATAAAGAGATCTATATCACCATAGCAGGAGACACGACAAACAAAAGATATATGGCAAGAAATGCAACATGAATATCTGAATGTTTATGAATATGCATGAATATGCGTGATTTATGTTTGATGAATGCTGACAAAACAGACAGTTCTAACACAACAGGTTCAGGAACCAAACGCCCGGTATTATACTTCCAGGGGAACAACCAGCTGGAGAGCAATCTGCGGAGATCTACATGCTGAGAAGCAAAGATCTGCGGGTACTGCTGAAGAAGCAGAGGATCAGAGATATTAGGAAACAACCCAATCAGGGTACAGAAAGTCACAACGGGCAAAGCAGCCACCAAGACAAATCTGTAGGGGAACAAGGGAAAACCCAAGATATCTGCAGGGGATCCCAGTGTCAACTGAGAAATAAAAAGTGCATTGCACAAGCACGAACTGCTGTAGAAGCAAATCCACAAAACTCCGCTGGGGAACAGCCCACTGAGGGAGAATGAATCATCCAAGTAGAATCTAACTGCATAAGCAACTCTATTGGGGAAAACTGTCGGCTACTCTCTTGGGGAACAAACCACTGAGGGGGGACAGATCAAACAAGTAGATTCTGCAACGAACCGCTCCACTTGGGGAGAGTACACAGCAAACTGATCACGACAAGTAGATTCTGCAACGAACCGCTCCACTTGGGGAGAATACACATCAAACTGATCACGACAAGTAGATTCTGCAATAAACCAATCCACTTGGGATCACAAACAGTCAGGAAATCAATCCGTTCACTGGATGTTAGAGCCATCATCCGACCATACTGGGGATTGAAGGAGTATTCAGCAGGCAAAGCTGCCACAACAAACATTCTGCAGACTATGCCGAGGAAAAGATAGTTGCAATAAACTGGGATGTCAACCCAAACAATCCACTGAGTAGGAAAATAAATCCTGCTCTGCTGGAGAGAAACTCTGATGAAGAGATAGTAATAATTCCGCAGACGACTTCGCCGGGGAAACGGTAAAGTACCGGGTATCAAACCGCTGACTTACCGAGTCTTAACAAAGAAAGCGACCGTGCTGAGGAAACAGACAAATCCGCTGGCAACTGCACTAGGAAGAGTGATAACAAACTCTGCTCGCGAATCCGATGGGGATATCAATAACAGCTCTACTCATGACTGTGTTGAGGAGACAAATAAAGTCTGGGAATATCGACCCATTGGAGAAAGTGACGGGGCACCAAGATGACAAACCATCAACCGCCGAAACTTCACAAGAAAACACCCATGCTGGGAAAACTGCTGCTGGAGAAAACGAAGTCTTCAACAACACTCTGCTTGCGACTATACTGGGGAACAACCCCAACAACAACTCTGTTTGAGGAACAACCTCAACAAAGATCTGAAGAAAGAAGATACAACCAAACCAGGAATATGAACGAATGTCTTACCTGTTGGAAATCATGCCACCCTCGGGAGAGCACTGAGATATTCTTAAGTATCCTTTCAATCTTGTGAATGTTCACTTTGTTTGAAACAATATTTTTGAAAATTTTATTTGTTTAAAACAATGACATTTTATCAATTTAAAACATGCAAAACATTTGTTGAATTGAAACAAATAAGAGTGCAAATAATTGGATAAAAAGCTCAAATTGATTTGATGGAATGGTAGCCTGCAAATGGCAAGACTCCATAGATCTGTACAAATTTGAAATCAGTGATATATATTGGAAGAGGGCTACATTGAACATAATGATCCTTTCTCTACCAATTTGAATCTCGATGTATCTGAAGCTTCAGTTGACGACGAATCGAGAATCTTCTGACGAAATGACGACTGGTGGACAGAAAGTCTTGTCAGGATGCAGTTACTTGCCAAATCCCTAATTTTTGCCTAGATTGCCCCAGGATGAGGTACTCAATCTAGCGGGATGCAAATATTCTTTTTTCAAGTCTCTAATTTTGCCTGGATTACCCTTGCGGGTTCTCCACCGAGACGCTCATTTTTGCCTAAGCCGCCCTTTCGGGTTTTCAACTTAGCGAGCTATTCTGTTTTTTCATTTGCATATACTTTTTTTTTTCAGGCAAAGTATCTCTTGACTGCATCTGAATTCACAGGACGAGTGAAATCCTCCCCATCCATTGTTGTAAGCATCAAAGCACCGCCTGAAAAGGCTCTCTTAACAACATATGGACCCTCGTAGTTTGGAGTCCACTTGCCCCTGGAATCGGGCACGAAAGACAAAACTTTCTTGAGCACGAGGTCACCTTCTCGGAACACACGAGGCTTGACCTTCTTATCGAATGCTTTCTTCATTCTCTGCTGATATAACTGACCATGACACATGGCAGCTAAACGCTTCTCTTCGATCAAATTCAGTTGGTCGTAACGACTCTGAATCCATACAGCATCAGTCAACTAGGGACTTAAGGGTATAATTTTTTCTTTTTTCTTTTGAAGAAATCTTGAAAATTTTTTGCTGATTTTTGATTTTTTCATCTTTTTTTTTTTTTCTTACCCTCTTCTCTTTTTTTTTTTTATTTATATATTTTTTCATTTTTTTTTTATTGATTGCATTTGCAATGCCCCAGTTTGACTGTTTTGCTGATTCTCATGATACAGCTGAATGAGCTCCTTTTTGTGCTCAAGAAGTCGGGTAATCTCGTCAGGAACCCCTTCAACATCATCTTCCTCTGCTCCGAATACAAAGAATTCAAGATTTGGGAGATGGCGTTGGATCATTATGTTCAATGGGTTTAGAAATCCCTGCATAATGATTCTGGATAATGAAAAGCTTTTGAATTTAAAACAAGCAAATCACTTATGCAGATGAAAAATGTTGTTTTATTGTTTTTCATGGGTTTTTTGTGATCACTGATTTCATGCAAAAGCAAAAAGTGAAAACAAATGGAAAAACAAATGTTAAACAATGCATTAATTGAATGAAACATCATTGTGTTATATGTTGCCAGCAATGTCCTCACTTCTCCTTTTGGCATGGGAGAAGGGTTTTGAACAAAATGAACAATTCACGCTGACTTATGAATGACCGTAGGAACATCCACAGCGACCCAATTGTGGCAGACACCACCAGGAATAACAAAGTTGTTCACGTCCTCTGCGTCCTCTTCTAAGATAGCAGCAGCTTCTTCTTCAGGTTGATCGTCATGGATGAATCCTCCACTCGTGAACAAACCTTGCTCATTATGTGTCCCAGAACAGTAGCCAATGCCAGCCCGGGATTGGTTAACCAGGAATAAATCCATCAACAGTACTAAGTCTGGCAAAATCCCCTTCTGAATTCATAATTCTCTTGCTCAGGATGATCCATCAATCTGGCAGAGTCGGCTCTGGTATAGTACCGGCGGAGTGCGTCTTCAAAATAAATGAAGAGCACGGGGATCAGACCCACAGGACGGGAGACCGGAACAAAACACCCGCTTATGCAAATGATGCATGAAGTGTTTATGCATATGCTTGTTTTTTATTTCAAAGGAACTCGAGGGTTTTATCTGCAAACTTTGAAATATTTAAGCATTTTGATCACATATGAGAATATCTCATCAGATATATCAGGTGAAAATTTTTTTCCGGTTTTTTCCGTGTTTGAAATTTTTTGCAAATAAACTCCTTTGAGTTCCTTGAAAATTTTCTTTTTTCTGATGATATGGATGCGGATGAATGTATGAATGCATGAATGCAACAATCACACTCAAGGATCAAGCAAGGCACACCAAACAAAGGTCATGGGAAATATCATTGTATCCTTAATATCAACCAGCCGCTTTGATGGATTTTAGGTTTTACACCTGATCCGGGATCCATTGATATTAACGATGTTTGAACGACTCAACCACGAATCACGGGTTTGTTGAGAGTCACGAGCATGGAGTCTCGGTTAAGAACCAACCAAAGGGAGTGTACTAGGGTTTAAACCTGCCAGACATGTTCTACCAGAGGTTCCCATAATCATCGTTCCATCTTTCGAATATTATCGGAGGAACGAATACTCGTATTCCAAGAATATGCTCAAGAGAAACTCTTATGAGTGTAGTATCGCGTGACAATCGCATCAGAACTGACATCTGAACGACCTCCGCACTACGGTCCTAAAAATAGGCCAAGATGGGTTTGGTAAACTACGGTCCTTGGCTTCTGCGGCACATGATTGAAAGAATAATGCCTAACCACAAATAACTTGTGTGACATTATTAAATCAACATGACCTCCACCAAGTGAATGGGCTCGCAAGTCAACTGGCTAAGGAATACTCCACACCAGTCAACAAGACTATGCCATTCTCCTATCCTAGAGTGCACTCGAGTTCGGGTATAGAACTCATCTCACAGATCACCAAAGCAAACAGCAATTGTATATCAAGCAATTCAAACATTACAATCAATACAGTCATCCCAAATTGTACAAAAATATGTCATATAACAAATAATAATATAGCACAACAAGGGTGAAAAGTAGGCAATACCACCAAGGATGTTTCTCACCAGTGAATCCCCAGTGGAGTCGCCACTTTTCTGTAGCGGTGTATTCGTCGCTATATGATTTATTGATTAAACCATAAGCAAAGCATACAATGAATTCGAGTCGCCACCGCACTTTTATTTATCCAAAGGACTGGCTAAAAAGCGAACAAAAGCCTAAGAAGTTTTACACGTAGAAAACTAATAAAAAGATCAGAGAGTCTGGGTAAGGGGTAAATTACGCAATGGGAAGGTGTTAGGCACCCACTACGTCCTAGGTACTCCTAGGGAGCCCTTTTCACACTTGTTGTATAAAATTGTTATTTGTTATGACATAAGTATTGTGCAAACATGATTGGGATGATGAGAAAAGAATATACAATTTTTATTGGGTTTGAACGGATGAACCCGCTGCCTACGTACCTTCCATCAAAGGTAAGGATCAAAACGCCGTAGTTCGGCTAAAAGATTTCCAAAAGTTGGTGGATTCAATTTTAAACAAATAGCACTGAGGCTTTTCATTATCAATGGGAGAACACTCGACCAAGACCAACATCCACCATGCGAGGATAGCTTCGACGTACTAGAGGGGTTAGCCCTGTTTTCAGTACGGAAGTCTTACTGTCGACTCACTAAGGATAGGCAAGATTTACATCAACCACAATGATAATTGAAACCTATGGCTAATGCATGAAAAGATTAACAATGGACAGAGCCAAAACAAGTGAATGAGTGAAGTTAATTGATTGTGATTATGAAAGTGGAGTCAAAGTATGATTAAGATTGATTCAAAGAAGTATTATGAAAATGAGTTTGAAAAAAGTCAAGGACTTGGGGTCCAGGTTTTTAGTTTGAAAACATGAAGATGTTTGCACAATATCTATCTCAAGTTTTGAAAGTAATGTGTGAAAAGGTTTAGGACATAATGGGGATGAATGGATGAAGATGGATTGTAAAACTTCTTAGAAGGTTCACCTCTTGAAATCATATAGAAGATGATTCAAGTGTGTCCTTTGGAATAGCAATGGATAATAACATAAGCAAACAAATGATACCGGATGCCACTCAATGGTCTTACTCCAATCTCACAAACAAAAGCGGATACCGGATACCAATAGATGGATTTACACCAATCTCCTAAAACAGAAATGGATATCAGAGGCCACTCAATGGACTTACACTAATCTCCTAAAACAAAATGAAACTTGGATACCGGATGCCAATCTGTCTGGACTTATACCAATATCCAACATATGATCCTAGGAATACAAATGCCAACTTGCAGGGACTTATAATTGCATCCTCACATAAACAAAGAAAAACAAAACATGGATGTCAGATGCCAATCTGTCTGGGCTTACTCTAACCTCCACAGTATGGTCCTAGGAATACAAATGCCAACTTGCAGGGACTTACAGTTGTATCCTCACATACAACAAACAAAACAACATGTGATCATAGGAAAGCAAATGCCAACTTGCAGGGACTTACAGTTGCATCCTCACATACAATCAAATGCATCAAGCAAAGATAAGATGAGTGGCCAATGTGATGGTCTTATACTCACTTCCATATCATAGGAGCAATGGCCAATGAATGGTCTTACAATTGTCCTCAATGGGCAAACAACAATGATAATGTCACAAGGACAAATGAGATGATCATGCATTGATGAGCAATAAATGATGATAAATGCATAGAGCATACAAGCAAACATGTGTATATGAAGCAAGTGATCAACCAATGAAAGCAATCAGCACACGCTATAATCAAACAAGGAGGCTCATACAAAAGGGTTAGGTATTGAAGCCAACTGGAATAGGGTCCGAGGTGCTCTTAACCTTGCCATTGAGGGGCTAAGGTGAAGCAGATGAGAGGAGATGAGGGGTGTGCCTCATTGCTCTTATCCCTGATCAGGGAGAGCATTTGAATATCAGAAAGCGTGGGAGTTCAGAAAGTAGGAACTCTCTCCACATATTAGACTCTATAGATCTTGGGTTTGGATCTCAATGCTACAACCATGTAATGGGAGCAAGGAGAAGACTCACAGAATAGTAGGAGATAGGTTGCTTATCTCTTTGATCTACCAATTGCCTTATTTGAAGGACTTTTCCTGCTTGGGACAAATATAAACACACACAAGCATTGCCTCTTAAGGAGGACTTCAGACAGTTGCCTGGCCAAATAACAGGCCAGGTCTTCCAGACTACATGAAGAAAAAGGGATTATACCTCAAAGCAAATTGCTAAATAGCAAAGCAAAGCAAGTTCAAAGAACTAAGCAACTAATGGTACCTGAAATAGTCAAACAAATCAGTACACAGTTCAACAGTTTAAATCAGAAGGAGGTAGAAACCAATCAATCAAAACAGACAGGCAAATGTGCAAAGCACAAGACTCAAATCATATGAGTCAAGCCACCTACAAAACCAAGAGGTTAGCTCATGATAAACAATCAAGATCAATCAAATTGGATTGTTCTTTTTGAAGCATTGTTGCTTAACCAAATCTTGAAGGGCAGTGCGATTCAGAGATTTTTGGATGTTTATACTCGAAACAGATGCCGACTCATGCTCCAAATGATGAATGGTGAAGATGCTTGAGCTTGAAACAGCTTGGTTTGGCTTCAATCACACTTTGCCATTGATGATGCTTTGGAAAAACAGTCGAACCACAGCTGTTACAGATGGAGAATGGAGGTTGGAATGGGCTCCAAATGGTGGCTGGATGTTGTAGCAACAATGGATAGCTCGAGTTCTTTGGAGCTTTCGGAAGAACTTTGAAAGATGAAGAAAATGGATTTTTGAGAGCAAGAGTTTTTTTCTGTTAGAATAGAGTGGCTGCTAGGGTTGAAATGACAGAAAAGGTGCTATATATTTGTTGTTTAAGGTTACTAAGTGGAGTGCTAAACACAATTATCTCAAATGAATCATTTTTTGTCATTTTGCTAAATTTCACCAACTTGGCAATGGGGTGTAAGTCTGCACGAAATGTGCTTTGTAACATGTCAAAAATGTCAATTCAGAACTTATCCAAATGGAAAAATGGATTGGAATTGGTTAATTTAAAAATTCACTTTCCACCCTCACTTGAAAATAAATTATGCAAGTCCAAAATGGCCATTTTGATTTGTAATATTTTGGTGCATGATGATGACATTTTTGGAAAGAGGGGATCAAATGTGACTTGTTGGAAAAAACCCCACCCAATTTGGCCAAATGGTTTGAGAGATATGGCCTTTTGAAGTTCAAGAATTTTTGAGATTGAATTGATCATAACTTGCCAACCATACATGGGAATTGAGTGTTCTTGGACTTTTTGGAAATGGGAGAACAAGATCTTCAACTTTCATGTTGGGCAAAAATTCATTTGAAGCTTGTATCATGATGCAAGTTTAAGATCAAGAAGTTTCCGTTTTTGGCAAATTTGAATTACAGGTCAACTTTCTATTTCTGGAAATTTTCTGTTTGACTTCAAATTCTTCAATGATGATGCTTGACATGATATATGAAGCTTTGTATAGACATGAATGAGACCTCTCAGACCAAATCCCATCCTCAAATCACTGATTAAATCCATAGTTGACCAAGTTTGACTTTCTAGGGTTTTGCTTGACTGAAACACCTTCTGATGAATTCCAAACCCTAATTCCTTGATATCTTGATTCCAAATGATGTCACAAGTCATATGAACTCTTGATTATTGGTCATGGTGCCCAAATTCTGCAAGAATGGCCACCATCCACTGCAATGACTGACTTTGACTGATTTTGACCTAATTGTCTGATGATTGCTTCAGCTGCAAGTAACATGGTTAGATGACAATATTTTTGTACTTTTTGGTTAATAAACATATGAAAAGCAAAGATATACAAATGCAAGACATGCTTGGTGATCAAGAACCACACACAAGGCAACCTACCCACTAGGAGGGAAGCTAGGGCATGCAATGATCCTTGAGGCCATGATATGATATGATATGGGCCATGAGGGATCTTAGGGCCAAAATTGGGGTCTTACAAATGTGCCTATGTTTCATGATCCAAAACAAATCCTATTCTCATAAACTAACTTCTTTACCCACATATGTTCATAAAAATGTGAAAACCCTTGCGAATATTAAGATTGTTTTAATAACACTCCTTAAATTTATAGCTATACTCCAAAACATTCAAAGTAATACTTCTTTTATGAAATTAAAATTGCAAAATCAAACTTTCGTGCCATTAATCTTTTTCATGATCTCTTTCCTCACATTCTCTTCTTCACCTTCAAAGGTAACTTTATAGTTTGATTCTGTGATTTTATGTTGCTTCAAAGGTAACTTTATAGTTTGACTTCTGTGATTTTATGTTGCTTTGGTGTGAGTTTGTTAGTTTGTATTAGCCTATAGTAAAAATATATGCTAATATTTTGTTGTGTTATACATTTAAGATCTTCGATTATGAATATGATGACAAGGTTGGCCAGAGGATGATTCTGATTTAGGGGACATGGTGCAACAACACATCTTTTAATGATCTTGAGGATGATTACTATGGCATTAACCATAGTAGTACCAATTTAGATTCAAAGGAACTTTCAAATGACACATACTGAGGTGATTTTAGGGGCACTGCAACCTCACTTGGAACAAAGAATGGTTTCAAATTTCAACAACAAAAGTGTCACTTAAAACACATAACTTCATTATAGTATAAATAGATTTTATATTACATCCCGTATGGAAATCATAACAATATTGTGCCCTCCCCAATACCATTATTTCTTCATACATACACATAACTTCATTATAGTAAGATATCAATACATATTTATTGAATTAGCATATACATAAAAATAATGCTTACATACAATTACAAAGAAATTCAACATTGAACTTCAATATTGGATTGAATGTTAGAGATCATTATATCACACGGCTGCGTTTGGCATCAACAGAAGCAGCTTCCAAATCGCCAATGAAAAAAAGAATTTTGTCCAAAATTCCTCGGCACGATCTTTCTTCAGCTCGAGAACTTTCTTCAGTCAAGTCCGTTTCTGAACTAAAAGTATGATCAGTTACTTGCCGCGGAACTTTTCTTGATCCCAGATATCGTTGGACTTCACCTTGGTGAACAAGATAGTAGTCACTTCCTTCTCTTATAATCTTCAAACCCCTATTTTGTAAAGAGTTATATAAAAGTCATTTCCTTTGTATCAAACCAATCTCGCGCATCAATTTGAGTTCACACAATTTAGAATGCTAAGTTAGAAAATTAATTCTAGACGATCTCACGATGATTTGAGATTGGATGGTCAAGATCAGTAACTAACTGTGTGATGCAGAGTAAATTAAACAACTTACAATCCAACTCGATCACAACGATCTTGCACCTCGTATACTTCTTTCCACGATTTTGAACCGTTCGGAGCATAAAAGGCAGCACGGTCTTCTCCCCATCTCTCCTTAAAGAGGTTTGCCCATAGAGCATTGTCTGAGGCCATGAGCTTCCATTTCCTACTAACTGCAAAACAATTTGTCAAATTCATAGCTTTGATTGAAGACCCTTTGTCAAATTCATGATATAACTTAGGAAAAACAAATAGGGCCCGATTTCATCGCGATTTAACTCTGACAAATATTTTATGAGCCATATTAGCTCCGACGCCCTCAAAAATCTCTTATCTGAATCTCTATGTTTTCAGCTTGGAACAACTAGGTATCCAACAATTATGTAAAGTCAATTGAAGAAACCTAATTGAGATTCAGATCTAATAACAATGTTTCAACGGAACTCTAATTGATTATAATCTGAAACACAAAAACACAAGAATGAAGAGGGCGTGATCATGAATATAATCAATCACTGACCTTGTTGAGAAACAGCAAGATGGTGGTGATCTAAGAAACAGAATATCTTCATACAGATTTCCAAAGGTAAAGTCTCCATTTTGAGGATTAGATGATAGAATTCAATTCATTCATGCAAAGAGAAAGAGTAACTGGTTTTGATTCAAGAAAGGTAGTAGTGGTTTCTTGGGATTCTGTTATGGAAATAATAGAACTATCTTTCGGTTGATTCAGCAAACAATTGCTTCCTCATGAGTCCGAATCCTCTTGTCAATCTCCATTTCCATTCATAACAACTTGACAAGTGGCATGATAGATGTCTTTAAGTTAATTAAATTTATAAATTATTCATAAAAGTATTATTCATATTATTCTATGGTCACAACTATTTCAACCTATCACCCAACTCATACATAAGTTTTTCTACCCCAATATCTATGCATATACAAACTATTCCAATAGCTATAGACAAGATCTCAAACATTTTAAAATACAAGGTTTTAAAAAAAATGTTTTTGAGTTTTTAGTAATTTTAAAAATATATGTTTCTTTTAGATCTTGTGTGGGGGTATGTAGCATAACTTGAACAAGAAAAAGATGAAAATAATATGATGTAAGTTGGACAAAATAAATTATAAATTCGATCCGAAGGGATTTATACTGTTCAAATTCTACTTTCTCTTTGTTACTTTTGTCTTCTACGTACCTAATTTTTCATTTAATTTATTTTTAGTCAATCGTATAACTCGTTCTCTCGATTGTAGTGACACCTTCACTAATAATAACGATTAGTCTCAAGGTCTTTATTACCTCTCAGTGTGATCTCAAATATGCTCAGTCAAAGATTCTTCACTCATTATCCATGCTCAGTTAGGTCATCCCAGTCTCTCCAAACTACTCCCTCCGTTCCTTAATAAGTGTCACTTTCTTGCAAAAAATTTGTTTCTTTTTAATTGTCACTTGCAAAGTTCAAGGTAGTATTAATTGCAATTTTGTCAAAATTACCCCTAAATAATGATTGCAGAGAGAGAAAAAGTAAAGTGAATGTAATAAATAATTAAGGGTATTATAGATAAAAGAAGAATTATTGTTTGAAAAGTAACAATAATGATTAGCTTCATTGGTATATGTAAAAAGTAAAAAAATGACACTTAAAAAGAAACGGAGGGAGTACATAAGTTGGTGTCAAATTTATCGAAGGTATCTAATTTACATTATGAGTCGTGTCAGTTAGGGAAACACACTCGTAGTTGATTTCCCAATCGAGTCAATAAACGAGCTTCACCCCCCTTTACTTTAGTTGACATCGATGTTTGGGGTCCCTTGCATACTATCTCTACCCTTGAGTCTGGGTATTTTGTCACCTTTATTGATGATTTTTCACTTTGCACGTGGTTATTTTTAATGAAGAATATAATGAATTATTTTCTATTTTTTTTAACACTTTTATCAAGAAATAAGAACTCAATTCGATGTGTCTATCAATATTTTAAGAAGTGATAATGCCCGTGAATATTTATCCCAACAATTTCAAATGTTTATGTCATGCAATGGTATTCTTTATCAAGCATCTTTCCATCACACACTTCAACAAAACGGGGTACAGAATGCAGAAATCGACATCTTGTAGAAACCACTCGGATCCTACTTCTCCATGCTAATGTTCCACTTCGATTTTGAGGGGATGTTGTACTAATGACATGTTACCTTATAAATCGCATGCCCGCATTTGTCCTTAACAGTAAAATCCTTCATTAAATCTTTTTTCCCAATTCTCCACTTCACTTAATTCCTCCCTAAGTCTTCGAGCCCACGTGTTTTGTATTTAATCTCTCTCCTAATCTTGATAAACTATCAGCTCGATCACTAAAGTGTATCTTTCTTGATTATCATCGATTACAAAAATATTATCGTTGTTATTCACATACTCTACAATGACACCTCATATAGGCCGGCGTTACCTTCTTCAAGTCTGTTCCATATTTCAAGTTCATCCACGTAACTCTGGAGCCCCTTCAGGAGAGTACTCCCACACCTTTTAGGCAGTTATTAATGTCATGTCTACCATTATCCCCCTATCAATCTATAGGAACTAGTGCCTCTTCCCCCTAAAAAATATTTGATAGGTTGTTGTTGGCTTTAAATAGTGAAGATTGGTCCAGATTGTAAGATTGATTGATTCAAAGCTCGCCTGGTAGACAAGGGATACACTCAGATTTTTGGGTTGGATTATAGTGATACTTTCTCGCCTGTGGCCAAGATGACATCAGTTCGACTTCTTCTCGCCATTGCACCTATTCGACATTGGCCTTTTCATCAACTTGACCTCATAAATGAATTTTTACATGGTGATCTTGAAGAGGAAGTATATATGGAGCAACCACCTATTTTTGTTGCTCAAAGGGAGTCATTGAGTATGATTTATAGTCTACACAGATCTCTTTATGGTCTTAAGCAATCTCCGAGAACTTATTTTGGCAGATTCAGCACTCTAGAACAACAGTTTGGTATGATTTGTAGTGAAGCTGACCATTTTGTGTTTTATCGTTACTCGACCTAAAGGTGTATTTATCTTATTGTGTATGTAGATGATATTGTCATAGCTGATAGTGATCAACATGGAATACTCATGTTGAAACAATACCTCTCAAATCAATTTCAGACAAAAGACCTTGGTAAACTCTGCTATTTTTTTGGTATTGAGGTAGCTCAATCTAAATATTTTTTTGTGACTTTTCAGCGGAAATATGCTATGGATATTCTGGAAGAAACGTGTTTGATGAACGCTAAACCAGTTGATAGTCCTATGGATCCAAGTGTCAAACTCCTACCCAATCAGGGGGAACCTCTATCTGACTCAAGAAGGTATAGGAGATTGGTTAGAAAACTGAATTATCTCACAGTCACTCGTCCGGATATTTCTTTTGCAGTGAGTGTGGTAAGTCAATTCTTAAATTCTCCTTACCAAGAACACATGGATGTTATTGTCCATATTCTGAGATACATCAAATATGCTCCAAAAAAATGACTCGTGTATGAAGTTAAATGACATACTTAGATAATTGGATATTCTGATGCTGATTGGGCAGGGTCACCTATTGATAGACGGTCCACCTCTGGGTATTGTGTGCTCGTTGGAGGAAACCTTATATCTTGAAAAAGTAAGAAACAAAATATAGTTGCAAGATCAAACGTTGAGGTAAAGTATATGACCATGGCAATTGCAACAAGTGAACTCATTTGGTTAAAAAGGTTGCTCAAACAACTTCAAATTGAAGAAGCAAGACCAATAACACTTGTTTGTGATAATCAAGTTGCATTTCACATTACTTCAAATTTAATCTTTCATGAGAGGACCAAACATATTGAGATAAACTCTCCTTTTGTCAGAGAGAAGATTGAATCAAGCGACAATGTCACAAACTTTGTCAACTCTAATGATCAATCGACATATATGTTTACTAAATCCATGCAAAATCCTTGAACTAATTATATATGGAAAACTTGATCCATGTGACTTATATGTTCAAGCTTCAGGGGAAGTGTTAATATTTATAAATATATATTATTAAGAATATTTGTATATAGAATAGTATCACATCGACTGTATCATGTAATTAATTATTTGTAATATCTCTATGTATAATATAATCTTCATAGTACTTTTCAAAACACTTGATTTATTCAAGTGTCTCTTAGTCTCTTGTATTTCAACAAAAACAATAGAAAAACAATGCAGGTGCAACGAAGAGGATGAATAAACTTAAACACCCATAACCCCAGCAACCCTAAAACATATCAAACAAAGGCGGAAGTGGAAGATCAGATATTAAAACTTAGAAGCATTATGAAAATCAGAGACACAAAAAATAATATCTACAAAGCAAAATCTCCTTTGCTTGAACCGACCCATGTGCAAATATATGTTTAAGAGAGTTTCTTATGCATAATCAATGACAGTCAAAAGGACAATGATGACACTTTGGGAACCTTAAGTGCCCCCTTTGAAATGCTAAAGATCGTTAGATCGCTCCGCACTATCCATGGTGAAGATTCACCCAAAATAACTCAGAAGATACTCAAGCATCCTAAATAGGGGGGAAATACCATTAATAACTAAAATAGGAATACAAGTCACCCGTTTTCAGTGTCATGAAATACCATGTGGGGGTGGTGTTTAAATGTGATTATTCTCGAGGAAGGCAACGTCTCATCGAAAAACCATTATTCATACAACTTTGTTGTCGAACAAATGTCGCTAATTACGAATTGTCTTCCTCCATGACATAGATAAGGGTTTTATGGCAATTGTTCTGGACCGTCCAATATTGATAAAGATCAAAACAACAAGGCAAGGAGTATGTGGGTCTTATTTTTCCAAGCCTCGTTAAATTCATCCTTACCATCCAGATCCATCTAACGATCGACCGCATTTTATGATCACACGTGTATTCCGTTGCTAACTAACTCTTCCATTTAAAGGAATGACCGCGCCATTTGCAAAGTATTGAATTTCTTTCTCGTTCAAACTTCATTTTTTTACTCCTTTATTGACTTGAGCATTAGAGTATTAACCTTAACCTCAAATGTCAGCCCCTTCTACATCAAAACCTTAAACCACCCGGCATATGACAAATTCGACCGCTCAAATCATCATTTTATTCCATAATAGAATATCTATAACATCCAATTCTTTTAAATCATTTGTAACATTATAATTACTTGAATCAATTTTTATTTTGTTAATAATATGATTATATTTTTGTAAAGTTTGATCTTAAAATCCAATTTAAAGAAATAACCATTTTTAATTTTAAAAATGATTTTTTTTGTCCAATTTACAAATAACCAGTTTGGAAATGGTTTTGAACTAATAACCAAATTAAAATTAAATTTATAAATAAACATGTAGTAACCATAATCAAATTTATAACCGATTTCATAATCAATTTTGATTGAAATGTGATTGTGATTATAAATCATCACACATTTAATGATTTATAAATGAATATGAGTTGGTTACTAAGATTAACCAACCATTTAAGGTATACCAAGGGGTTGTCAAAGCATGTGGTTGAGAGGCGGTAAAGACAGCTAGCTACTCTTTAAACCTATTTCTCTTTGTTTTCTATGGAACAAATGTTGATTTTTGAATTTAAAATTCAAGCAAATAAATTATTGTAATGAACAGGATAAATGGAGAAAACACAATGGAGTAAATACAGATTCGTAAAACCCAATACTGCATTGATATCGGCTTGTAAAACTGAATACTGCATTGATATGTGTACACTTATTTATTTAAATTGGTTTTGTTGGGCAGATATTTTGATAGGTTCCTGAATTCATCTAAAAATAAAAGATAAATTTAATTTTCTACCGTTCTTCATTTTGTACACAAGTTCAAAGCTAACTTGGAAGACGTCTTTAATTGCCCAAAGCAAACGTTAAAAAGAAAGAAAGGGCAGAAATACATGGACAAATACATTTTAAAACCTATACATGTATGAATGAAAACCTGAACATTCTAGCTTTTCTTCTGACCCCCCAAAACCCAACCTTTCAAACTAAAGTCTATGCAAATAACAATTGACAATATGCTTAAAGGGGTCACAAAAAGGGGCACCTGGTCTTGTTGAAATTTCTATTAACTTACATTGGCCGAAAGCAATGGCAATGTGGACTGAATCAAATTACTCAGTCGGCCTCTCAACCTGCTAACAGTATTCCTCAATGTTTTACATTCCATCTCAACGTGGAACTCATTGGTCTGCAGCATGTGGAGCTGCCTTTCCAGATACCTATTAAGACTAGCATTAGCGATGTTAATGAGACTGAGCGACTCGCTAGTGTGCATAAATTTTGTGACAATAAATCCAGCTAGAACGTGTTGATCAGCCTTCACAAGTTCAGAAATGAAATTAGGGAAAAGGATTCTTTGGAAAAACTGATTCTCATGATCTTCATTATTGGTAAACCCTCTACTTGATATCAGAGCTTGTTGAACTTGATTGGATAAGTTTCCAACCATATAGCAGAGATAAGAGAAAGTAGTACCATATGTAGAACCAGTTGCGATAGAAGTGAGAATCCCAGAAGATAAAATTATAATTAATAACTCACAATCATTGCTCCTTGTATGAGGGACACCCTGTTTTATACTATCCTCAACTGCGCTCAGGCACTGCAACTGTAATGTTTTGTAGGGTAGCATGAGTGCCATCTTCAAAGCCAGAAAGCAATCTGTACTTAATGCTATCTCATTTAAGCTCCTGGCATCATCTTCATCAAGTAACATACCATTAGGTTTTGATGATGATTGATCAATCATTCTCAGCACATCACTAGATCTCGACAGGCCTATGAATTTTTTCAAAATCTCTGCCCAACATACATGTAAAGGGTGAACAGAAACAGAGTCCTCAATCTTTTCTTTCTCAGGCTTGTCTACTTCTTCCAGACTTTCCCACCCTTCATCCCAATCATCATTGTTCCAGTCATTTCCTCCATCAGATGCTTCAGTTGTGATTTCTCGGTCTTTCCCCATGGTGAAAAGTCCCTCCCACTCTTCCAAAATAGAAACCAATGCATCAAAGTGGAGATTTTCAGTAGCTTCTCCACACAACCTCAAAAAGCAAGAAACAGCCGTGTCTACATTCAATAGATCATCAGGGGTAATTTCTATGCTAGGAGAGATTGATGTCACAAGTTGAGATGATTTAAGGGCAACCAAAGTATTTGTAAACCTACTAGATGTTTCTTTGTGATCTGGTGACTGCTTGTCAACACCAGCCTCACTCTTTCTACTAGCATAAAGCAGTTCATCCCATTCTTCCCATGGTTGGACATTGGCTTGTATTTCTGTAGAGAAACCCTTAATATTCTTTCCTGAGATAAACTGCATAAGCTCTAGCACATAAACTCTAATGGAACTTGGCAACTGTAAATTGTCAGAGAACTGGACCATTTCCCCCCAAATTACATGTCTAACACATTGCAAGACTTTTAAGTCACCTTCTAGCTTGCTTAAAGATGACAATATATGATACAGCTTCTGGCTCTCATGGGAACCATTGACCAATTCTTGCAGAACAGCTTCAAGAATATCTAAATAGAAATGAGCAAGATCCTGGGAACCTGTGCCACAATCAGAAGATGAACCAGTTTCCAATGAAGCAACAGAAAATACCTCTGAAATGGCACCAAACCCACAACCAGAAAAAACCATAGCTTTGGAGAAATTATAAATTTCTACAGAGCAATCACCATTTAAGCCGCAGTTAACGTAGCTGTATATGCTGCTCCAGCCCTGACTAGGGGAGATGATATCCTCCATCACCAATTTCATAAATACTTTTAGACAACTCGTTAAACATTGCGGGTTGAAGCTATTAGTCTCTCCTGAATTTTCCTCCAATGAAAATTCCTTCATATCATCTGTCAATCCCACCCAAAAGTTTAAAAGAACAATGAGGCACTCTTGCCAAGTTGAATTGTCAGGTAGGAATCCATATGAACTATGGAGAGGCACAATTACAGTGAGGTACTGCTTCATGATCGTCAAAGCATCAGACTGGCTCAAAAGTCTAATATACTTTCGGCAAGAATCATAGCTCTGCTCAAGCTTACTTAAAAAATTTTGAATGCATTCAGGAGTTCTACTACTAAAGTCAGTTGTTGCTTTAGCCTCCAAAGCACTCAGCGAACTCAGGATGTAATACTTGTAGACATCCTGCCATGACATAAAACCCTCAGGCAATGAATGACCATAAATATCGACAAAAGCTTGTATCATTTTCGACAATGCAGACAAGCTACTTTCCTCAATGCATGCATAAACTTCATCACTAAAGCACTCAAAGTTCAATCCACGCAACCCAGCTATATTTTTGAAGTTCAGGTTATTGATAAAGGAAACATTTTTACATTCTTGCTCAACAACCTTGTAATAATGAGCAAACCTTATATTGCCATTTGTGTGATCAGGTTGTGCTATTGGTGATAAATCTTTGGTATTTTCCAGCTGCAAATAGCACTCTGACAACAGACCAAATACATAAGCAAGGCGAAGTTTGTTGCACCCATTGATTGCAGGATAAACCTTTGTTGAGATGGTTTCAATGGTTTTCACACCATTACCAATTATTTCTCCTTTATAACCTGCAACTTCGGCTGTAATTTCATCATTTGTCCAAACATCAGAAACAAGGACAGCACTTAGGAAATGCAATAGCACCTGCACAAAAACAATGAAACAATGAGGTCCCGTATATGTATGCCTTTAAATCAATGCATTTTCTTTAAGATTTATGTTTCAAACAAATTCGTGCAAATACTCATATCATACCTCAGTACTGTTCAAGTCATATGTATCAGCCAATCTTAAAATGTCCTTCAAAATGTGCCTTTTTTCTAACTTTACAGACTCAATGAGAGAGATAACAACATTCTCAATGTAGATGGAGTCCCTGGACAAAAAGCGCTCTGTTTCAACCCCAGGAATTATTTTCTGTAGAGCTCTAGAATGCTCAGCGAATCTCTTTTGCTCTTCTAACTTCAGTTTCCACTCTCTCCAGAAAGAAGACTGTACCTTGCCAAGTTTATCTATATCATCTGGAAAAAAAATCAAACAAGGTCTTTGTCAGTATGATGAAGTTCACTATCAATACAAGCATGATAAACAAACAACATTTCAAATAGACAGCATAACAAGGCAAAAATAATGTAATCGGGGAATCAACTACATAATAAATGTATAAGGAGAAGAAAATAACAGAAAAGCCAAGTACCGGAACTGGGTGTTGTATGTTTTTCCTTGAACCTCCTCTTCAATAGCTGCTTTCGCTGAATATGGTCACTACCTACTCCTGAGTTGTGTAGCAAGCTGTATGCCATCCCAACATTCATAATGCTACAAATTTCTTGGTAGTCTTTTCTTATTTTGAGCTGTTCTTCTATAACTTCTACCCCGTTAAAAGCATCCGCAAGATTGAGAAGATACGAGCACCCGATTATATCTTCATCTTCAGTGACTGGAGGTTCCATAACAGATCTTGCTAAAGAGGCGATCAGGTTGTCTCTGGGGGCAAAACCATTTCTAGCCAACCAGGACAGAATAGTCACCACAGCCTGTGCTTTGATGTTTAAATACTGCTTTCTAGTACTCAATTTTTCACTAGGATATCCGTTCTTACTCAATTCAATCAACCAAGGGAGCTGTAAGGCAGCAAAAGACAGAACTTTCCCATTTTCAGTCAAGCCTGACGCCCAATCAGTTTGATTGCCCACAGCCAAGGTTTTAGCAACAATGGAAAGCTTTTCTCTAATTTTCTCAAGATGAGCATCCTGATTGTCACTGCTATAACCATCGAACTCTTGAAAACGCACATTTCTATCTAGTATATTTTGAAAACTTTGTTTTTGAATTGACTCAACGGTTGAGCCTTGCACTGAAAATTTTGAAGGATTTGTCCCAGTTGACATGATTAATGTTTCACACTGGCCTTGCATATCCAGGTCTTTCCATGCATGGAGAAGCTCACCGATGGATTCCTCATCACAGTGGCTCAACGCGAACCCTAATAGCTGCTTTCGAGAATCTACTTCCATATTTTCAAGGGCAGGACCTCTTGCAATTGCAGCACATAAATCCCATATGTTGCCATGTCCTTTTCTGGCCAAAACAAGACAAAGATCAGATGCCAATTGTAAATCACCAGAAACTGCAGCTTCTCTAGCAATAGCTTCTTCAACAGCTGATACATCATCAGCAGACCTCAAGCCAAGAAGTCTGGCAACCTCAACAAGCTCCTCAACATGAAAATATGCTCCAGTTGGATTTGTGATTGCCATTTTTACAATTTCCATAGGATCTTTTATTTGCCTGAATTGCATGGGCAGAATATTCACCCCAAGGTTTGGAAGCTTAACTGTAAGTGCATCAATAATATCCGCCTCTGCCTTCACATTTGCACTACTTGGATATAGATTAAGGCATTCTTTAGCTTTCCAGACCTAGAGGAAAACAGAGTTACATAATTAATCAATTCATGTGGTTGAGATTAGGTTACGTTAGCATAAACAGAGTCTCTTACAGAAAACTTCAATATGATCAGAAAATGGCATTATGAGGTAAATTATGAATTAGTGCTTGTTTATATGATGAAGGATGGGATTTCCATGAATAAATTCAAATATTAAATGTTGCATTTAGTAAGTTCATACACCCAAATCTTACTTCGGAACAAGAAATACTTGAAGCTGAGAAAAAGTACTCCCTAGCTGCTTGAATGACAAGGTTTTCTGCCTTCTCTGAAGCCAAAGAAACAGAACTTGTACCCTTCAAGTAATTACGTGCAAGAGAAAACTTCCCAGCTTTAAGCAGTCCTCTGCAAAACTCAATCAAAATATATTCTAGGTCCAGAAAAGGAAATGTCTTTTCCCTCAAGTACTGCATATCACGCCACATGCTGGCCCATTCACTATCTGACCGGCCAGGCTGACGGCGAATAAATTTAGAAAGAATAAGGCGAATAATCTGTTTCACACCCTTTTCATCTGATTGAGCCCCTAGGAAAAAGTTTAATGGCTTCGGAACCTGCATAGAACATAAAGATAACATAGTAAGCACAACATGGCTAAAAAGCAATAACAGGAATCTTAGAATCATATTACTAAATAGAGGAGGAAAACAATGCAAAATAAAAGTAATGCAATCCAAATTATGGAGACACAAATTGTAAGTATAGTTACTTTCATTATATCTCCACCATTAAATTGAAAGATTTAAAGATCCCCTTTCATGAAAAACATAAGACATACAAGTTTGATTGTCACAGGAGAGATTACCGACCTGGTAAAATGCCAAAAGTCTCCCTGCTTCAATATGACTTTCAGCAACTCTAAGTCTTCTTTCAAGACTCTCAGCTTGAATTGCACCATCTGCACAATAATAAATATTTTAGAGTACTCAAAATTGATAGATAGAAAATGTAACTTAATCAACAATATCTTCAAGAATTTACTCAACAATGCATGCAATTACACATAACACAAGCAGCATCTATCTTGGTAAGCGGAGATTGGAATTCAAATTATACACACTCCAGATCAACAACATAGTTACACATAGGACTGTTCAAAATAACTTCCGAACTGCACTGAAACTAACCGAACTATTGAGAGTTTACAAACCAAGCCTATATTTCGCCCATGATTACTCCATTCAACAAACCTTCAAAATCTCGCAATTTGTTTTTCAATTATTTTTTTTTTTACTTCTCTCTTCCCAGTTTAATCTTTTCGGTTCAGAAAAAAAAAATAGTTCCTTTCACTCATCAATTCTGGAGCTATTTTCCCTTTGAGTATAGAGTATTCTAGTCACTTTATTATAAAGTTGAAAACTGTGGGAAAGGAATTTATTGAAACATGAAATACAAACATTCATAGATATAACATTTTTATTTCCCTGACGAGAAAATTTTGAATCTATTTGAGTCGATTTAAATTTAATTAAAATTGTGCTACAGTATCTCTGCACTCAAATCAATTGAAGTTGGAGCTTTGAAAGCTTACTGATGTTGAAGTACCAGTAGCTATTAGCTTAGAGTGTATATATCAAATATATTCTTATTGAGATTTGTAAACATAGTGTTAAAAATATTTGTATACAGAATAGTCTCACATCGACTATATCATGTAATTAGCTGAAATATCTCTATATATAATATAGTCTTCGTAGTGTTTTTCAAAACACACGATTTATTCAAATATCTCTTAGTCTCTTATATTTCAACATGATATCAGAGCCTACAAATAGACAACCTTTCACCATGCTTTACCTGGTTGACCCACTGTCTTCTGGTGAGAAATTTTTGACAAATCGTGTCATAACTCCAGTTTGCCTTCCATACACTGCCGTGACTCATTTCGGCATCAGTTTTCAAAATTCTCCGGTCACCACCGCAATACCGCCGCCATCACTACTGTTCCCGGCGACATTCCAGCAAACTAACCCTACCGACAGAAGCACCTCTTTCGATCTGGTCGTTCCCCACTTTTTCATTGGCAGAAACCTCTTTCGATCTGGGCCTCACGAGCCACCAACTGAACCGCACGTGACAACACGTCTGGCGGCCGATCCTGACAATTTTTCCACTGCCCCATTCGCCAACGTGCAACTGTTCAGATCCGGTCTCAGATTTTATTTTCCACTTGTGGAAAACTGTGATCCAGTTCAAACAGAGTCTTTTTCACCCGGTCCGCCTGATATTTTCTCTCTTCAGATACTCGTGGCTATTCCTCAGAGCCAAACTACGACGATTCTCTCAGGTGGTATCAAAATTATCAGAACTAAGATTCTACTACTTCGGTAGCACACATTGGTAATTCATTTGTTTGCCTCTCTGAGTCATCTTCTCTTGGACCTTAGGTCCTTGATTCTGGTGCGTATGATCATGTTACCGGTAATAAAAAAAAATATTTCCCTCTCTACCTCTGGTTTCGTACATACTATAACTTCTGCCAATGATTCTCAAACCTGATCCAAAGGGTTTGGTATTGTTCAAACTCTACCTTCTCTTTCTGTTACTTCTATCCTCTATGTACCAAATTGTCCATTTAATTTACTTTCAGTTAGTAGTTTAACTCATTCTCTTGATTATAGTGTCACCTTCACTAACAATAATATTACCCTGCAGGAACGGAGTTTGGGACAGACGATTGGCATCGGATGTCAAACTCAATGCCTTTATTACCTCTCAATGTCATCTTAAACATGCTCAGTCAAAGATTCTCCACTCACTATCCATGCTCAGTTAGGTAATCCCAGTCTTTCCAAACTACAGAAGTTGGTGTCAAATTTATCAAAGGTATCTAATTTATATTGTGAGTCGTGTCAGTTAGGGAAACACACTCGCAGTCAATTTCATAATTGAGTCAATAAACGAGCTTCGTCCCTTTTTACACCGATGTTTGGGATCCCTCGCGTACTGTCTCTACTCGAGTCTAGGTATTTTATCACTTTTATTGATGATTTTTCACGTTGCACGTGGTTATTTTTAATGAAGAATAGATCTGAATTAATTTCTATTTTTGAACAATTTTATCGAGAAATAAGAACTCAATTCGGTGTGTCTATCTATACCTTAAGAAGTGACAATGCTCGTGAATATTTATCCCAACAATTTCAAAATTTTATGTCACGCAATGGTATTCTCCATCAAACATCGTGCTCTCACACACCTTAACAAAACGGGGTAGCTGAACGTATAAATCGACATATCATAGAAATCACTCGGACCCTACTTCTCCATGGTAATGTTCCACTTCGGTTTTATGGGGATGCTATGCTAACGTCATGTTACCTATAAAAATCGCATGCCGTCGTCAATCCTTCACAATAAAATCCCTTGTTCAACCCTTTTTCCCCAAATCTCCACTTCACCCAGTTCCTCCCCGAGTCTTCGGGTCCATATTTTTTGTACACAATCTCTCTTCTGATCTTGATAAACTATCAATTCGATCACTAAAATGTGTCTTTCTTGGTTATCGTCGATCTCAAAAAGGTTATCGTTGTTATTCACATACTCTACAACGATACCTCATATCGGCCGATGTTACCTTCTTCGAGTCTGTCCCCAAGATCAATGCAGACTCTCCTCCGACGTCCACCGCCATCACCGGATCCGATCCTTCAATCTGAGCCTGACTTTCGATTGCCCTTCGAAAAGATATACGTCATACACGAAATCCTTCTCCACATTATATTGATTTATGTTATCACCGTCTTTCCCCTTTGCATTATACTTGCTTGTCTTCTTTGTCTTCTGTTTCTATTCCTAAAACTCCAGGTGAAACATTATCTCACCCTAAGTAGAGGCAAGCAATGATTGATGAGATGTGTGCTCTTCAAAGCAGTGGTACCCGGAAACTAGTTCCCCTTCCCCTTGGGAAATCTTTGGTAGATTGTCACTGGCTTTGGCTTTATACAGTGAAGGTTGGTCTAGATGGTAAGATTGATCGATTCAAAGCTCGCTTGGTAGCCAAGGGATACACTCAGATTTTTGGATTGGATTATAGTGATACTTTCTCGCCTGTGGACAAGATGGCATTAGTTCGACTTCTCACCAGACATTCGACATTGGCCTCTTCATCAACTTGACATCAAAAATGCATTTTTACATGGTGATCTTGAAGATAAAGTATATATTGGGTAACCACCTGGGTTTGTTACTCAGGGAGAGTCATCGAGTATGGTTTGTAGGCTACACATGTCTTTTTATGATCTTAAGCAATCTACAAGAGCTTGGTTTGACAGATTCAGCACTGTAATACAACAATTTGGTATGGTCCGTAGTGAAATTGACCATTCTGTGTTTTATCGTCACTCAGTCTAAAGGTGTTTTTATCTTATTGTGTATATAAACGATATTGTCATAACCGGTAGTGAGCAGCAGAGAATACTTCTGTTGAAACAATATCTCTCAGATCAATTTCAGATAAAAAGACCTTGAAAAACTCTGCTATTTTATGGGTATTGAGGTAGCTTAATCTAAAGATGGTTTGGTGATATTTCAGCGGAAATATGTTATAGATATTTTGGAAGAAACAAATTTGTTGAACGCCAAACCAGTTGATACTCCTATGGATCCAAGTGTCAAACTACTACCTAATCAGGGAGCCTTTATCTGACTTAGGAAGGTATAGGAGATCAGTTGAAAATTGAATTATCTCACAGTCACTCGCCCGAACATTTCTTTTGCAGATAGTGTGGTAAGCCAGTTCTTAAATTCTCCTTGCCAAGAACACATGGATGTTGTTGTCCGGACTTTGAAATACATCGAATGTGCTCCAGGAAAATGCCTTGTATATGAAGATAAAGGACATACTCAGATAGTTGGATACTCTGATGCTGATTAGGCAGGGTCACCGATTGATAGACGGTCTACCTCTGGATATTGTGTACTTGTTGGAGGAAACCTTATTTCTTAGAAAAGAAAAACAAAATGTAGTTGCGAGATCAAGCGTCGAGGCGGAGTATAGGGTCATGACAATGGCAACAAATGAACTCATTTGGTTAAAACAGTTACTCAAAGAACTTCAAATGGAAGAAGCAAGACCAATGATACTTTTTTGTGATAATCAAGTTGCATTGTACATTACTTCAAATCTAGTCTTCCATGAGAGGACCAAACATATTGAGATAGACTGTCATTTTGTCCGAGAGAAGATTGAATCAGACGACATCGTCACAAGTTTTGTCAACTCTAATGATCAATTGACAAATGTGTTTACAAAATCTCTGCGAAATCCCAGAACTAATTATATATGTGGCAAGTTTGATGCATTTGACTTATATGCTCAAGCTTGAGGAGGAGTGTTGATATTTGTAAATATATAATGTTAAGAATATTTATATATAGAATAGTCTCACATCGATTATATCATGTAATTAGCTATAATATCGCTACATATAATATAGTTTCCGTAGTACTTTTCAAAATACATGATTTATTCAAATGTCTCTTAATCTCTTGTATTTCAATAATATTATTGGCAGTTAGCAATCATTTTGGTTTTGATTTGGTTTGAAAATAAATAACCAGTTAACCAAACCATAATACTGGTTTGGTTTGGGTCAAACAATTAACGGTTCAGTTTTTCTCAACTGTAGAAAAGGTTTGGTTCAGTTATCTTCCTGAATCAAACCATGAACAGCCCCAGCTAAACCGGTATATGTATTTCAAGTATATAAAGTTGAAGGACAGCTACATGATTTTGAATAGCCAGAGTGCTAGCAGAATCCTCATCCACACTGTCTAATTAGCAAAAACATATAAATATGTCAACATACAAATCAGTACTCTCTCTGGTTGACAAAAGATATTGGTACAAGACTGAAAAAGGAAAACAATTATGTAGAGAACAATTCACAGTTGTGTTACAGTTGTAAACACTGATTTAATCATGGGCAAGAATACACACCTGACTGAAAATTTCCAAAGGCTTAGAGACTAGAGAGTTGGCATGGGAAGCTATAGGCTCATTAGAAAATGTTTGGGTAACTTTATTTTACTGCTTTGTATTCAATTTACCTAAGAAAAGGATAATAGAAGTTGGGGATTTCAAAATATCTAAAGGTTTGGCCTGTAAAGCTAGATTCATTAGAAGACACTTTTTCAGTTGATATAAAAGGGTAGAACAAACAATTCGAATGTGAGGAAGCGAGCAATTAGAATTCTCCCAATATCCATAGGGTGAAGTAACATTTTCATCAAGGTTGCTATCTAAGGATAATAACAAGTAAAATTATGAGAATCTGAAATGAAGGTGTTGGTAAGCAGGTAGGTTAGATGTACCAGAAAGAAGAAACATCTTTATAAACAAGTAGTTAACAATGATCTCCAAATGTGCTTATGCTAGACCTCTTATTAAGGAAATCGAATTTTAGTCAGTTTTGTAGCAGTTAAGTTTTTTAAGTGACAGTTATAGTTTTTATTGATTAGTTATGGTTGTCAAACGTGGGTTGTTTGTTAGTAAGAATAAATAGGCAAAGGGCAAGACATTGTTGGTTGCCAAGTTATAGAGTGGTTATTGGGAGAGAGACAAAGCCCTTGAAAACTTGAGAGGTAACTGTGTTCTATCATAGAAGTCGATGGATTTCTACACTTTTTCATCAGAAATTCCAAGGCAGGAGACTAAGCTTTGAGAGATCACACTCAGATAATCCCTCTTTGAGAATTATTTTAGTTTGTTCCTGATATTCCCCCAAGGTAAAGAATGATTTGTTAAAAATATGATGCTCTTTTAAATTTGTATGCTTTCGAAAACCTCCCAGCTTTTAGTTTTGCCCCTATAATATTACTTTTTCCACTATTGTAGTGAAGCTCTGGAATGTTAACAAATTCAATAAACCACCCCCAAGAAATTACTAAAATTACATCATTACATTGCTGTTAAGATATTAGAATAAACATGAAGCCAAACTCACCATGCATTTGAGGAAGCTTAGATAGTATGGCTGCCATGATGCTCCACCTATCTGTAACTGTGCACAAATATATGCATTGCAAAGCACAATCAACAGCTTCAACTTCAGTTTCAAAATAGACATTGCTTTGGAAGTTTCTGCACCCTTCCTCAATTACCACCAAGCACATGT
Source organism: Lathyrus oleraceus (assembly GCF_024323335.1). Classification (NCBI taxonomy): domain Eukaryota; kingdom Viridiplantae; phylum Streptophyta; class Magnoliopsida; order Fabales; family Fabaceae; genus Lathyrus; species Lathyrus oleraceus. The sequence continues at coordinate 178,231,927 of NC_066583.1, forward strand.
CCAATTTATTCTGCAAAGCAATTTCCTTCAACCATCTTACTAGAAATGATTCCTCTATACTTTGATTTGTACAATGGGTGCCATCTCCAAATAAGGACACCCTGTGAAACTTTTCACGCATAAATGGAATAGCTCTGTTATGTAATCTTTCGGTTACACTTTCCTCTTTGACTCCCCTAAGCATAAATTTAAATCTTTCATAATCCGGCAATTCTTCCCATTTGACAAGACTCATATGTAAGCCTGCTTCGCTATCATTGTCATCAGAGTAAATAACTTGATGCAAGTATAAGACATCCTGATGGAACTGCTGCAACTCAGATATGCCTTTGCGAAGAGCAAACTCAAGTAGGCTCAGGCAATTATCAAGCTGCCCACTAAAAGCATCCATAGCTCTAGCTCTATCCATATACCATTTTGAGAGCTCATCAATTGATGGCCAAAGTAGTCCAACAAAATGCTTAACAAGAGGCTCAGTTTTGACTTGGATTTGAATGCCGTGGTTTTTAACTGGTGTATTAATGAAGTCCACCGTCTTCTTGCATTCAACCCAATCATCTTGCCTCACAGCAACACCAGAAGGAAATGACCTCCCAGGAAGAAGCTGCCCATAAATTTGGACAGGAACAGTTTCTGGGATGGAGGCTAAAACATCCAAAACAAAAGGAGACAAAGAATAAGGATGACGCTTGAAAAGCAAGTTCAATGCACCAATTTTTCCACTTTCTGCAAGTGCTACAGCAGCTTCATTAATAGGTATAATACGGAATTTGCTGTATTCCTGCACAGAAAATCTGCAGAAAACTGTGTCAATGAACTTTGAGTCAGTGGAAACTATCAGAATTATTGAACAATTGTGAATTTTCAAAATCCTATCATTTGTACCCATTTAAGTGAATAAGTATATGTCTGTAGGTCTAGCTCAAAAGCTATGGTACACCCAAAAGAAATTGACAGAGAATTGTTAGTTTCAATTATTACTATCACAACCATGAAGTTTCAAGAATATTCTATCATTACGATTTTAAAATACATAATATACTATATAAGTCAACATTTTGTACAGTTAAAGGACTGAAGGTTTCCTTGTATATGTGTCTCAGTGTCTACATGTAGTAAAAACAGAATGAGTAAATAAAAGGTGGTGTATTTAACCAGCTTGACCATTTGTTCAATATTCCACCCCCTTGGAATGAACTTATCGAAAAATTGATACTTACCTTGCTGAAAATAATATAACATACTTCAAAAATCTAGACATCACGATAAAATTATTACTGGAGTGCTGCATATGAATCCTAAGGCTTAAAAAGTTGACATGATACTAAAACCAATAAGAGTCAAGAAAGTGAGCAACCAAAAGGATGAAGTCAAAATAAAGTGATCCAAAACCTACTTTAAGTACCATGTGAGCTTTACCCTTATCTGTGAGTTATGTGGTGCTAGTTTTAAATTGGTTCCTCATCTCGTCTTACAATGAAGCCTTTGTGTCTCACTTGAACTCTGTTTTGAAAATTTTGGTCAGAGCTAAATGTGCTGCATGTCCTTGAACCAACTGTGATTATTATCTTTGATGATTCTGATAGAAGTAAAGAGGGAACAGTCTAGAGGTGATTTGCAATCCATGCACCAGAATATGGTGCATATGTTAGGAGGATATCTCATACTTATTTCATATCTTTAAGGATGTTTTTACTGCCTAGGAACTGGGACAAGATTGAGCTCATGGCTTACATCTATGTAGTGCAGATTTTTAAAGGGTCTCCCAACAAATATATTGGGGTATTGGGCAACTTTGCTTGAAATTGAATGATGTTCTCTTTTTTTTTTCCTTGGAGCTTTGTATTTTTATTGTCTAAAAGGATATCTTATTCTCAAAATCATTGTAATTTCTTCTCTTTGACTTACTGGTCCTTTTTAATTTATTAAGTATGACTTGCAAAAGTAAAATATATTAGAACAACTATAAATATACTAGAACTCTCAGGATACCTGCCCATGTTTATTCCAAGAAATGTTTCCAGCCTGTCCCTAAATTGCAAAATTTGAAGCCTAGCCAAGCGAACATCCCATACATGACTAGAATCATCATCATCTACTTCTGAGAATCTATGATGGTCAGTGATGCGTAGACCATAAGCCAGCAAAGCCTTCACAGCATCTTCTGTTGGTCCAACTCTATGAACACATTCAGAAAGTACAAAATTTTTATCCTTTATATTTGCCAAAAATATATTAATTTCATTTACTCCTTGGCTAGAATTCAACCACTGTGACTTCAGCACTTCATCCTTATCCAATCCATGTCTGTCAGCAAAGTCCAGAGCAGCTTGATAACTTCTCTTCCTAATCAGTAAACCATACATTTCAGGGATAGATTTCTCTGAAAATGAAACAAGGAACCAGAGCAACCTAGAAAGGTGAAACTGTTTAAGCCTATCTTCAACAATCCACTCTGTCTGGTGCAACTCCTCTGAAAATCCAAAATCAGAAGGACTGGATCTTTCTTTGGATGATAAACTTGCTAAAAGAAAAAGATAGCCCCTACATTTCTGTGCTCTACCCAGAGCAGGGAAAAAATGTGTAGGATCCTCTTCCTGGACCTTTGAACCATTTAGAATGTCTATCAACATAACCACGCCATTCCTATCTACAATGGCAATGACATGGTCGCACCACCAAGTAAAATCCATACAACCCAGAAAAGATTTATTGCCCCCATTCGATAAATTATCAGACATTAATGAATCATCCTTCTCTCCCAAGAGAAACCGGGAGACTGTCAAGCTTTCTTTGTCCAGCTTAAAAATATGCAAGCATCCTGTTAAATCCAGAGTAGCAATGAATGTAGCTTGTGGCGAGATTAGCAACTTTGGATATATTAGCTGACCTTTATAACCTTTTGGTCTCGAATATAATCCCTCGAACTGCAAAGAAAATACCTGTTCCAGTTCTGTGCTTGAATTTTTATGCCAAAGAGAAAGATGGCAAGATCCTAGAAGATATATAAAACTAGTCAGCAAAGAACTGGACAAACAATATTTAGCAGATAAATGACTTATGAGATCTACAGTCTATTCTTCATGTTCTAAGAAAAAGTTGTTGATAAAAGAAGCAAAACGATAAGAGAATATAATAGAAGAGGTACAAAAGAAAAGGGTAAGGTGTGTATGAAATTTAAATTGTGATCACAATACAAGTTCAGTAATGGACTACTCCTTGTCAGTGATCAAAATAAAAATAAAGATTTCCATGTTTGTTATAAGACATGAAACCGGTGAATATGACCACTCATCTGTCCACAAGAAATAGTTTGTTTTCAAAATAAAACAAAATAGAGAAAAAAAATTACTATCACTGCTAGAGTATCTACATGCCTTTAATTAGCTTATTTTTTATAGAAAGCTTAAAGATGATAAAACTTCAAAAAGAGAAGAGGTAATATGCTTCAAGTTTCCTAGCAGCTTAAAATGCACCTATATTTTATAGAATTACTATAAGTAGAATGCTAACAAGTGCACTTAGAATTACTTTATTTTATCATGTAGAAAAGGGGAATTCTTTCGGCACCAACCTAGTTAGTAGTCAGAAGGAAACGAGAGTTTTATATTTGTACGTTTCTTTTGGCACCAACCTAGTTAGTAGTCAGAAGGAAACGAGAGTTTTATATTTGTACGTTACATGATATTACATGGTGCAAGTCTTAAATTCAGAGTAAAGCCTTGTATAAATTAGCAAATAATTGAGAAAATAACCCAAATAACATGCATACCAGACGGCGTGTGAACAGCCACAAAAAGGTTAAGTTCATGGTGGTTGTCAAAGCAAAAAACGTTGTTACGGAGATGACTCCTGTGATTAAAGACGTACTTAGGAAAGGTAGAAATGCCTTGTCCATAACTGATCTCAATTCGTTGAAATGAACCATCTGATGTAATGGCAGTGAACCTACACCCCAAACAATGCCCAAACTTAAAACTTATACTCAATTATTTTTAACTGTGTAAACTTACCAAATTATGACAGCATAGCAGAAACAAAGGAGGCGCTGAAAAGAAAATTACTTACAAGTAAGACTCATCTGAGTCATTGTCAGAAAATAAACCAACAATTGGTGAAGAGATTTTCAAATGCTTCTTTGTAATTTCTGCCACAACTTCACCATTAAATTTGATAAAATACAGAGTATCATAGTCATCAGCAACACCAAGAATTTCATCATCTTCAGACCAAGCTCCCACACTAAATGTACCAAAATCCGAACCTAATGAACACCACTTCAACATCAGAATCAAATTATTTTCAATTTCTAAAGTAAAGCAATATAATCTCATCTAGCATTCCGAAGAAGATCTTACCGGTGAAAATTGCATAGGATTGCTGATAATCATCCTCTTTACTCAGAATCGTAATTCGATTTCCAGCCGCAACAGCAACGTATTTGGCCGTAGGTGAAACAAACAGCGACACTAATTTTCTAAGTCTCTTTGGTTCATTATATTCAGTCCATTTCTCTTTGAGTTGAGTCACACCTTCACCGCATGAACAATAGATGAATCAGATCCAAATAAAAGTTAATCGAGATCAACGAAATTCCATAACCGAACTTGCTCGGTAAAGTAAAAAAGTACGTACCTCGAACTGAGAGCAGAGAAAGCAAGGTTCCCTTGGAATCATCATTTGCCTGAAATCGAACGATGATCAATGGAAGTGAGTGAATGGGAATGAGAATTGAAAGAGAAAATTGAAGAAACCCTGACCTGGTGTTGTTGATTTTGTTGAAGTTGGAGTTGAGGAGGGTAGTTGGAAGCGTGGCGTCGCGTCTCGTAAAGCGGAACCTCCATGTGGGAACCGGTACTGTATCTTCTCCAAAACCCCAAACTTCAAGAACTGCGCCACATTCGAGTTCTAAGTACAGAAATGCAGGTGAATTGTGCTTCGGTTCATTCTCGCTTCTCGATGATCTGAGTTTTTTTTTTCTTCTTTTTTTCTTTGCCTTGCTAGTTGGGTTTTTGTGATACAGATCTGATGCGTATTCAGCCCAACTCTGATTAAAAGTTAGTGAATTGTTATTCACACATCTTCTTACTCGTCCACCCCTCATTCTTTCCTCAAATTACTCCTTTCAAAAATGAAATTCTGTCTCCTACATTAAAGTGGTCAAATAAGCACTATATTTAAAAGCCCAATTATTAGTCCCCCATTAAAGGCCTAATATATTAAGCCCTCTATTATTGGGATTTATTTTAGGAAATTTTTTATGGCATCCTATGTGGTGGAAAAATATCCTATGAAAAATCAAAAATTTCAGAGATATACCTTCAGGCGTACTATACACCAATGTTATGCCGCATGAATGAGTATCATCCTAAATTAATACTAAAAAATATCTCAGAGATGCATTTCTGGGTATTTTCAAAAAATATATTCATAATTGATCAGCCCAATGGACATTCCGAAGATGTATCTTCGGAGTATTAGGGTGGGATTTTGAAATTTCTGTGACGTTTGCATGTCTGATTTTTTCGGAGATGCATCTCCGGAATAATTTGATAAAATACTGAACTACATGATCACACGGTCATACTTGTTTTCTACTCCAAACTCTTCTATACATCCCAGAAAATTAGTAGACCTACCGAGGTTTGAGATCGACGAAACCTACTTGAACACTTGAGTTTTTGAAGCCGAGTTGACATGATAATCGAGTAAGGTAGACTTAGCAGGTCGAATAGTTGGGTTATCATCTACTAATCGGAATCCGGTTAGTAGGTCTGAGTAAGCAATGGGGAGTTGACTTCCCATAAGTCGATAGTGGTATGAATTGTACATGTCAGATCTGATGACAAGGTTGGTATGCCATGTGAAGGGTCACAAGGAACGGTTACAATGTGACACATTATGGCAGGGAATTATAATTACTAAAGAGGTAGACGTTAAGTGGCAATTATATGGGCGACGGGCATTATTGATATGTGATTTTTATGAAGGATATGGAGAGTCAAGCAAAAGGAGATATGGGAGGATATAGACCTATAAATAGGAGGATGTTTGGAGGGTAAACGACAGACAGAGAACACGAAAAATTCACATAACAGACACTTCAATCATTCATTTTAGGCTTTCCTTTAGTTAGAACAAGGAAGCCAACCTTTTAGTGTGTTTTAGCAAGAACATTTGGTGTCCACCATGGGGTCTCGGTAAAACTTGTCCATGTCACACAAAATCATCATCTAAACGATAATATTTTAGTTGAACGATGTTAGAATCGCCTCTTAGTCGAAATAATCTGCGGGAGCATATTATTGCCATCAATAATCAGATGACGATAGTAGGGACTTTTGACTCACTCAAGTGTAAGCACACGACTCGTTATGCATCAAATACTATCGTCGGAGGATTTTCAGGGGGAGAAACAAGTTTGGCTAGAAAATGATATACATGAATAGTGATGCACGTTAGACAGGAATCACCTTCGGAAAGAACGGACCATCAGACTATAATCACCTTCTCTAAAAAAATGTCGAACGAGTGATCCCTCACGAGGATGACCTAATGGTGGTCAAAGTACAAATCTAAAACTAGAACCTAAAGCGCGTTTTGGTCTACTCGGGAAGCTCGATAGATGTTCTATACTGGTAAGCATTTAAGGGAATGAACTTAGATATCACCAAGTTGTTACCCTTTAAAGGATCGATGGTTGGGTCCTCAGGAGAATCGATGCAGGTGTTGTGACACTTACTTATGATAACTACTTTCGGTAGTGGACAAAGCACAAAAAACGTTATAGTAAAGTACCTAATTATCAACGTCGCCTCTCCCTATAATATTATTATATGTAGACCTTCTTTTAATGCTTTGGAAGCAACATTGTCTAATATGTACCTCACATTGAAAGACCCCATTGATGAGTCAGTCAAGGACGATCAGGTAAAAGTGAACTTAGTTGACATTGATCCAATGGAAGATCCAGTAGAGGATAGTCTTATGCCTATTGAGGATGTAAAAATAGTACAAGTTGGTGCTCAACCATCATAAACAACTCAGATCGGCTCTAATCTATCCCTAGAAAAGGAAGATGAAATCATCAGAATTTTAAGGCAAAACATGGATCTATTAGCATGGAAGCCGTCGGATATGCCCGATATTGATCCCGGTGCTGTTTGTCACCACTTAGGGTTGAATTCTGTTGTCAAACCAATAGCACAGAGGAAGCGGAATGAGGGTGAAGGAAAGAGAAGAATCATAGAAGACGAAGTCGGAAAGCTTTTAAAGGTTGGATGCATTAAAGAGATTAGGTACCCAACTTGGTTAGCTAACATATTTATGGTAAAGAAGAAGTCAGGAAAATGGTGAATGTGTGTAGACTTCACCGACTTGAACAAAGCATGTCCAAAATACCCTTACCCACTCCATCATATTGATCGACTCATTGATGGGGCTTCTGGTTTTCAACTTCTTAGTTTTTTAGATGCTTACTCGGGATATAACCATATTTAAATGAATCTGTTAGATGCCCCTAAAACGGAATTTATGACCAACAGGAATAACTTTTATTATGAGGTGATGCCCTTCGGGCTGAAAAACACAATGGCTACCTATCAAAGACTGGTGGACAGGGTGTTCGCCTCCCAAATAGGACCGAACTTGGAGGTGTATGTGGATGATATGGTGGTAAAAAAACCCAGATGATCAGAAGCATGTCCAGGACTTAGAAGAAACATTCGCATCAATCCAGGGTTATGATATGAGGTTGAATCCTGACAATTGTACGTTTGGAGTACAAGCAGGGAAGTTCCTAGGATTTATGTTAACCAACCGAGCTATAGAAGTGAACCCAGATAAGTGTCAAGAAATCATTAACACAAGGAGTTTGTCGATAGTGAAAGAGGTACAACAGTTAACAGGGCGCTTGCCAGTCTTATCTTGTTTTTATCTTGTGCAAGGGATAAGCCAATCCATTTCTTCACTGCGGTGAGGAAATTAACAAAATTCTAGTGGACAGAGGAATGTGAAGAGGCTTTTAAAGAGGTGAAGTGTTTCTTGTCTGCACCCCCGATTTTGGTACGACCCAAGGATAATCAACCACTTATCCTATACTTAGTAATATTAGACAAAGTTATGAGTTCGATATTGGTTAAGGAGACCGACAAGGGGGAAAACTAGTGTACTTCGTTAGTAAGGTGCTAAAGGGAGCAAAATTGTGTTACCAGATGATTGAACGCCTCGCTTTGACAATAGTGATCACGGCCCATAAATTAAGGTACTATTTTCAAGGACATACCATCATCGTCAAGAGCAATTATCCTATTAAATAAGTCTTGAAAAACTGGATTTGGTGGGAAGAATGGTTGCTTGGGCGGTAGAGCTATCAGAATATGATATAAAACTCACACCTCGGAGTTGCATCAAGTCTCAGATCCTCGTTGATTTCTTGAACAAATTAAGTGCTTCGACTTCAAAATAATCACCGTTCAAATAGACTTTATCCGTTGATGGTTCCTATAATCTCAAGGGAAGTGGAGTTGGGATAGTACTCGAAGGACCAGGAAACCTAATGCATGTATACTCTTTATGTTTTCATCAGTCTAGCAATAATCAGGCAGAATATGAAGTCTTAATTGCAGGAATGAAATTGATAAAAGAGGTCAGAATGACGCATTTACTTGTCCAAACCGACTCCCAGTTGGTCGTTAATCAAGTTGTCACACCCTGATTTTGACCCTGAATCGTCGAATTGATACATTCATCATAACTTTTGCATCTTTGCATAGCATAACGTGCATCTCATACCGCATAATGCTTAAAATGTCAATCGAAATTAATTTTTGGATCTACAGGCAGGCCGGTTAAATCAATTTTCAAATGTGTGTCAAATTAACGGGCGAAAAAATTCAAAATCGAGCTTGCAGGCATCAGCTTTGTTAATCTACGTTTCGCATAGTTTAACCTGGTATGCTTATTTGATTTTTTTACTACTTTTTCTATCACATTTTAATCTGCATCTGCCTGAGCGTTTCAATCGATCATTTTTTACTTCAAAATTTAATCAAAACCTGCATGTTGCCGAGAAGTTTATTTCGCACTGATCATTGTGGTGCAATCATTTTTATTTTTTTCACTCATTTTGCGTCTGATTTTTTATTCATTTTTAATCTTTTTATTTTTGTTTTTTTAGTCAAAATAATAAGTATATTTAAATAAATTTATTTGGTTATTCTATTTAGATTATATTTGTTTTAATTAATTATCAAAGATTAATTTTCAAAATTCAAATAATCAAAGATATAATGAAAAAGCCTTCATCAACTATTTCCACGCGCCTCTCTCTCTCTCTCTCTCTCTCTCTCTCTCTCTCTCTCTCTCTCTCTCTCTCCAGGGATGACAATTTGACTCATCCTCAAAGGGCACCCGCAAAATTACCTAAAATGGGTAGGGTAAAAACCCGCAAAAATGGGTACGAGTATGGGCTCGGGTAATTACAACGAAAATAAGCGGGTACGGGTGCAAGTATGGGCACCTTGGTACTCACCCCGCCCCATACCCGCACAATATATATTTATGTATTTTCATTTATATTTATATATTTTAATTTATATTATTATATAAAAATGTAGGTCTATCAATTTTAAAAAGTATATCAATGTTAAACCATTACGTTTTTAATATAAGTGTTTGTTTATTTCAACAATAAATTGTTCGAAAACTTTTTAATGTTTTTAAAAATATAAAATTATATGATATTTAATAATTGATCTATTTATTTTTAATAGAAATGTGGGTAACAGGTACGGGTATGGGTACTCACATATCCATAGGGCACGAGTACGGGTGCTAACTTTGGCGTCCAAGCGGGTATGGGCTCGGGTACGGGGATTTTTTTTAATTGCAGGTATGAGGATGAATACTATAGTACTCTGCCCATTGTCACCCCTATCTCTCTCACAATAAAATTGCTCACACTCACATGCAAAAGGACAAAAACACAAGGGAGGCTCCAACATATTTTTGTTTAGTCACATGGATCAGTTAGCATAGTGGAGAGAGAGGGCCAATAGAAAAGGGAAATCTCTTTTTTATTTAACTTGTTTTTTTGTTTATATAAAAAAAGAGGAGGGAGAAACTGAAGGAAGACGCTTTTTCTTTTGCTTGTTCCTCAACCACCTTTTCCGATTTCATTCCCATTAGTCATTGTTACCTTTAGCTGCTCCTTCCCTTTTCATAAAACCGCAACCACCCTCACCCATCGTGTATGCGACAACGACATTAACACCAAATACATTCCCTTACACGCGTAAAGTTCTCTTTCAGTGACCACGTCAATACACTCTATCGCGACTTGCCTCTCCTCATCTCTAACTCTTAACTCAAACCTGTGCGACATCACCACCGAAATAAGCTCATCGAACCCTTTTCACTCTATTTCCTGCAACTCTCTTCCACTGCAAAATCTCCATCTCCGATTTACATCGCCATCTCAAACGTACAACCAAAACCATTCCACCGAAAAACACCATGAGTTAACCTTCAATTTAAACCACTCTGCCACCATATGAAGCTTATCCACGCCCAAATGCATCTCCTCCATCTTCGATTTCTATTTCCGATCCAAAGCGTCTACGCCACCATACCTCACAACATAACCACGACATCGTTCAACTTTTTCCCTCCACCTCAAAAATTCAAAGGAAATCACCGTTTTCACCACTACAAAATCAACTCCCTCTGTCGTGATTTCATTTCAGACACCTATAAGTTGATAAGTTTCACAAGGCGGCAGTGAGATTCATCCTTTTTTAAGCTCCAGTAGGTTGTCGATAACTTATTCTACCTTTCCTTCTTTCTATTTTTCAATTTAGTTTACTTCTAGACTAGACGTTGGTTTATGTTTTATTTCTAGCGTGGAAGTGTTGGTTTAACAATGAACACAACATTACTCTTTTGGTATAAATGTGAGTTTTACAAATGATATGTATGTTACAATGTCACAATAAGTTTGATAATGTTGGTTAAAATGTTTTTTATCATGTTTGTAAGTGTGTTGTGTAGTTGAGAAACTGGGTGCATATGTGACTAATATGGCTAAGGTTGTTTCATATTTGAGCTTTGTAAACAATCTTGTAAATATCATAAATAGTTGTGGTTGGTTGATATTTGACTTTCATTGCGTTGTTTAAATTGGATTTTGATATGCGGATTCGACATTTATATGTTGTTATGACCGCTGAAATTTAGATACATTAATAGATATTTTCGTTGCGTTATGACCCTTTGCATACGATATTCCATTTGTTGTCAATATGCACAAACTGGCTTTGAGCATATTACCCAGAGTTTTGCGTGCATTTCTTGACTTTTCGCTTATTTTGAATTTCGATTGTGAGATTTACTTAATAGCAGTTTTGATATTGTTTGATTTGCTGTTGTATATGTCAAGCTTCGCTTTGCGTTTTCATTTTTTAAGCGTTTAAGTTTCATTTCATGCCATTTTGCAATGATACGCTTCATGTTAGAATTTCTTTCGATTCATGATAATAAACAATGATCTAACGTCTGTTGTTGTTTAAGTCAAAGTTGAACTTGATTTCTAGTTGTCTTGTACATCCTTGCGTCATGTGACATTGATTCACATCTCCGTATTATGATATTGATTTGTGCATGCTTCATGTTTGTTTTACTTCTTTTGATTTAATTAAGATGAACATGGGTTATGCATATGACGTGTGTGTTGTTATCTCATATCTTTTGGCTTACTCTTGGACCTTCTTACAATGAGACTCTTTTTGTGTATGTACACTTATCTAATTGTATTTGCCTGATTGGATTTTGCTTTAATCGTTTTACGATCTCATATCCCTATTCGACAAAATGTACCCCTAACCCTTGATGTGTAATAATCTTTATCACTTTGCTTATTGTTTAGGTAGTTATCTAACATAATAATGAAATCAACCATTTCCAGAAAAATAACAAAAATAAAAACTCAATTCAATGTCGAGTACTTTTCTTAAAGACCAAACCACAACATTTCTACCATTCCCAATTTCTCAAAATTTTCATCTTCAACCATTTTCAAACCATCTTAAGATCAAACTTTTTTGCAATGGTTAATCAAATGCTTGATCCAACGTCAAGCCATTTTCACATTGAAAAGAAAAAACACTTAACCATTATTTAACATTTTTCAATAAAAACGGATGAGAGGAATGAGGTGTAGTCCACGAGCTCTTAAGAGTTAGGATCCGAGATGTAGTTCTCGTCAATCCAAACACTCATTATCCTCAAATCAATTCCACAACGCTTAATAAACCTCGACTAGCTTCAAGTGCGCTTTCTCAAGCCAAACTTCAGAACATCTAAAGATATCAAAACTATTTCATAAATAAGATGAAAAGGAGTGGGGTGTAGTCCACGAACTCCCAAGACTTAGGAATCGAGATATAGTTATCGCCTTTCTGAACTCTCTTATCATCCAAAAATACTTCAAACCAATCAAACTATTTTCTCGCCGTCGTGCATTGATTTTCAAACCCTTTTCTCAAATGAAAGGTACTTTGTCTTGAGATGAAGCAAAAACAATGTTTCATCCACTTGAACGTGTAAGTAAGCTTGCGATGTTGCCCATGAATGTTGATTTGTAAATCCATTCGGCCGTGATTCAAAAGTTCCCTTCTCCACTTGTTTTTGGTAGCCAAAAATGTTTTTGTCGATTGACACAAAGTATCTTTTGCTAAAATTGACCAACAAACAAACATGTTCTACCCATAACTATGTAAACCTTGATTCCTCTATTGCACTTGGAGATACGTAGGAGCAGGATTTATAAATCTTATTAGGCACATTAATAAAAAATCCAAAAATATTTTCTCTTTTCTTTTAGTCATATTCTTATTTCCCTCTTAGTAACTTGAGAAGCCTAACATTTCAAAGCTAACACTAACATGCATAACTAACCAAACGGTTCTTATTGAGTACAACAGACGTGAGAGGTGTTGATACTTTCTCCTTGCGTAATCGACTCCTGAAACCTAATTTGGTTGCAACGGCCAAAATCATTGTCGTTATTTCTTAGGTTTTATCGATATTTCCCCTTTCCTTTTAAGGAATAAATAAAGTTTGGTGGCGACTTTGTTCAGACCATCCTATGAGCGTGTGATTGCGTTTCACAAAGTCATGTTCTCATTTTTCGAGGTATGATAGATGACGACTCTGTTGGGGACCCGGTTCCCTAAGTGAGTCAAGGCTAGTTTGGTGTGTTTGTGTGCCTTTTGATTATTTTACTTTATGTGGCTTTTCTTTTTTGCTTTGTTATCTCTATTATTATATTGATATAATCTATTGTATGGTTCCATTATGATGTGGTATTGGATCGTTACTCTAATTGAAAACCTTGTGGGAAAGACTCTTTACCCGAGTCTAGAGTGAAAACATAAGATAGGACGAGGTTAAGTAGTGTGGGTCCCCAAGATGTAGTTCTCGTAAGGGTCGACACGAGAACCTCACTTATAGTGGATCCTTTGAAAATGTCATTGCTCGACATGTAGTTATCATCAACTTTGATGTTTTCAAGAGGATCCATGACTCTAAAGACCTTTGTAGAACATTGAACCTTTGGCTGACTATGAATGATAGTCGCATAGTATGGGCCCCCGAGATATAGTTCTTGTAATGGTCGGTACAAAGACCTCGCTCAAAGTAGATTCTCTCGAAGGAGTTGACATCCGGCATGAAGTTTCCGTAAGAGGAAAAAATTCTTGCGAATCCATGACTCTGAGAATCATGTCTTGAACCGAAGTCGATGGTCACGTAGTGCGGGTACCTGAGATGTAGTTCTCGTAAGGGTCGACACAAAGACCTCATCCAGAATAGATTCCCTTGATGGAGTTGACGACCGACATGTAGTTCCCGTAAGCGACAAACATTCTTGTGGATCTATGACACTGAGTTTCTGTTTACAAACCTTAGATCATACTCGATGAGAACCCCGTTACAAAAAGAAATCAAATTCATTCGGACCTCAGACCTTTTAACCCATATACCCAAAAATAAAAAATACATGGCATTGTATTACATCCATTCACGTACCATTGCATTTTCATTCATCAACATGCATTGCATATCATTTAAAACTTCATTTATTTCTGCTTGAAAAGCTTTTGTCTTCTCAGACTTTTCCGAATACTTCGGAGCAACAAACTTTCTTTTTCTCTTGGGCTCATCTTCCTCAAGCTCAATTTCATGACTTCTTAAAGAAATAACGAGTTCTTTAAGAGAAATGTTGTTCAGATCCTTTAATAACTTCAAAGCAGTTACCATAGGTCTCCATCTTTTAGGTAGAGTTCTGATGATCATCTTCACATGATCAATAGTACAATAACTTTTGTCCAGAACCTTAAGTCCTGCAACAAGAGTTTGAAACTTTGAGAACATATTCTCAAGATTTTCCTCGTATTCCATCTTGAACGCTTCATATTTAAGAATCAAGGCAAGAGCCTCGGTTTCTTTGACTTCTGCGTTCCCTTTGTGAGTATTCCTCAGAGAATCAAATACTAACTTTGAAGTATCTACGTTGGTGTTCTTTTCATACTCAGTGTATGAAATAGCATTCAACAAGATAGTTCTAGCTTTGTGATGATTTTTATAATCTTCTTTCTACTGTTCCATCATCACTCTTCTTTCTACTTTATTGCCACTAGCATCTACAGGGTGTATGTAGCCATCAACTACCATATCCCATAGATCAACGTCGTGACCTATAAAGAAGTTTTTTATTCTATATTTCCAGTAATTAAATATAGCTCAATCAAAAACAAAAGGTTTAATGTTATAGTGATCTCTATCATTTGAGTGAGCAACTGGTGATGAAATAGCAACCATTTTGTTTCACATTGTATCTTTATCTGAAACTATTATTTGTTTGATAATCTTATCAAGACCAGAACCGGAGCTCTGATGCCAATTGAAGGTGGCAAGAAACACAAGAAAGGGGGTTTGAATTAGGTTTCTAAAAATGAAAGTTTTTTAAAACCAACACAATTAAATAATAAACACGAACAAGAAAAATAACAGTTATTTTTATACTGGTTCGTTGTTAACTAAGCTACCTCCAGTCCACCCGCCAAGGTGATTTTACCTTCTCAACAAGGACTTAATCCACTTTAACCGAAACTGATTACAGACACACAAAGACTACTCGCCTTTGTCTTCTTGAGTCTATCTGACTAAAACCCTAGTCACTTAAGGAATGTACTCAAATAAATGAGATTTACAAGAATGTGTTTACAAGATTGCTTATAAGAAAGCATAATAACACAAGGTTAATGCAATGAATTTCTCACACAATAACGAACAAAAGCTCTATTTGTGTTTCTATTATCTATACACAATAATATCTAGTTCAGCACAAAGCGTTGAGTGTATATGTGAAACAGCAGTGTGAATTAGCAGTTTATCCAATCTTCTAAGTCTCATTTATATAGGCAATGAAAAGATCTGTTGGAGGGTAGAACTGGAATAACAAAAATGCAGTTGTCTCTTGTATAATGGTATGTATAATAGGATGCAAAATGGTACAATAGTATAATCCTTAGCCCACAAAATCAGTGTAGTGGAAGAAAGGTTGATCTTGTACTGTGTACGATTTTCCGGATGCAAAACCTTTTGATCTTATCTTCTATTTTAGAGGCTTTTGAATAAATGATGTTAAATCGTGTTTAGAAGGATCAAGAGACTATTTGAGAGAATCTTCAAAACCTTGGTCTTTAGAGTCTTGACACAGTTCCTCAGAACCTGGTCTTCAGAGTATTTAGATCTTGTTCTTCAGGGTCTTTAAAACTTGAAAGCGCTGAATCTTAAAGGCTTGACACACCTTCAAAGACTCTTCTATCAGAGTCACAGTCAAAATCTTTAGCATAAACATTCATCAGAGTCGTTGTCTAAGAGCATTCTAGAACTTGACATCATTTGGTAAAATACTTTGTACCTCTTCAGAGTCATAATATGTTGAGTCCAGAATCTGATGACGTCACATGTCAATTATCCCGAGTCAGAACCTGTTAGCAAAAGCTACACACTATACAAAATCATAAGGGTACAAAATTGTTCTTTAAGAAATAATGCATTTTTATCATCAAAACTAAAGGTCATATACAAAACCAAATCTTGTTCTTATAGTTTTTTAAAGATCTAATCATTTGTGTCTAAGTGTCGTGATAACTTTCGTTTTGGCTCCTATTATACCATTTTGTACTCAGGTTGATCTTGATACAAATGGGGAATTAGGGTAATTTTTACACAAGTGTCTCACCTCATGTGTCACAAAATGGATAATTTCTTGTAGTGTTGGTTCAATGTTTCTCGTTCTTCAACCAACCTTTCCTTCTCCACTAGTTCATTTTACAAAGCATCAAATTTGTTGAGAAATTATAATTCCTCTTTTTCCTTATCATCATCTACAACATCATTATCACCATGATGATGATGATAAATAGAAATTTCTCAACAAATTTGATTCTTTGCAAAATAAACTAATAAAGAAGGAAATGTTGATTGAAGAACTATAAGTATTGAACATAAATCTAACTGTTAAAGAGCGGGAGATGAATAATGAGTTGTAGAAATCTCAAAAAAATTGATTAGTGTAAGTTGTTTTTTGAATACAACTTAATTTTCAGATTATTATTTTCTATATCAATTTTAAAGGTTGTACATTCAGTGAGGGATTGGTGAAAGATGCAATCCACATACGATATAATAAACTCATTTGTATCTTCTATCACTCTACTGTTCTCTAGACATGTTGGGCAGAACGAAATGAAAGTTCGACAAGGAATCAATCAAGGAACTTTATTTTGCATCATATAGAGAAGAACAACAAAATAACAATAACAACAACAACAACATATAACATTCTCAATAACACAAAAACACAAATACAAAAACAATCATAATCTCAATGTCACTTTTAATCACAACAACATATTGTCGCACCTCGAAAATGATAATGCGATCCCTCGCGATGGAACGCGGAAAAATGTTGGTTCGAAACAGAGTCGCCATCGAACTTTATTTATTCCAATGAAGGAATAGGAAAATATCGAGAAAACCTTTAGGAAAATAGAATAATGGTCGTCGCAACCATATTCGGGTTCGGGAGTCGATTACGCAAGGGAAAGGTATTAGCACCCCTTACGTCCGTTGTACTCAATGAGAACCTTTTAGTCTGATATGTTATTTGACTGTTAATTGAATGTTATTCGCTTGTTTCAAGTAATTAAAGTTGATGATAAATATGCATGAAGACCTCAGGAGGGGGAATAGGGAGGTTTTTTATTAGTGTGCTCGCGAAGATACATCAATCTCCTGCCTACGTATCCTTATGGTGCAATAAGGAAATCAGAGCATTCGTAGTTCGGGCTACTACGAATATTTGGTGTGTTTTATTTTGATGAACGACTGTGTAGGTCGGCGTTCTAACGGCTAAACGCTGGCTTGTCTACTCTCGGTGGAAGCTCTAGCACTGGTTTGTTGTGCGCATTAGAAAGGATTGACAGTGTTCTTTTTGAAAAGGGTTTTGGTCACGCGGGGGTGACAAGTTGAACTGATGTGTTTGGGTTTGATTGGTTTCGATCAATCACACGGGGGCGAGAAGCTAGTTTGATGTTGGAGATGTTTTTTGAAGAACGACGAAAGATTGAGCAATGTGGTGTACACCAATCGTCCAATTCTTTCGAGGAATAATAAGGCAAACGCCTTCTACTCCCTTTTCGTTCGAATTATTTTGAAAGTTTATTTGCGGATGTCGAATATGCACGGTAGTGAGGCGTACGCCTCCTACTTGCTTATTCAAAGAATAATGAGGCGTGCGCCACCTATTCCTTTATCCAAGTTTATTTAACGTGTTTTAGTCGGAAGTCGATAATTTGTGCAATATGACGTATGCCAATTATTCAAATAATCGAGAGATGGTGAGGCGAACGCCTCCCATCTTTTATCATCCTAGGTTTAAATTGTAAAAGATATGTCTTTAGATGTCGTATTTGATTTGTGAAAATAGTTTGTATTTGAATTGGTAGGTTTGGATTTGTCGATGATTTGAGCAATGTGGCATACGCCAATTATTCAAATAATCAAGGAATGGTGAGGCGTACGCCTCCCATTCTCTATTGAAGTTTAAGTTGTAAAGTTTGTTTTTGTGAAATTGTATTTGATATTTAAAGGTGATTTGAGATTATTCGATTGCATTTTAAATTGATGACGAAGATTCGAGCAATGTGGCGTACGCCAATCATTCGAATAATCGAAAGATAGTGAGGCGTATGCCTCCTATCCTTTTATTATCGGAAATTTAGAATTAAATGGTTGTAGAATTTGAAGTTGATTTAGATAATGTGATTTGAATGTGTATGATTAAGGTTTAATCGGGTGACAAGAACTCGTGCAATATGGCGTACGCCAATCATTCGAGTAATTGAGAGATAGTGAAGTGAACGCTTCCTATATCTTTTTCATCCCAAAATTTAAGAGAAAATTATTTTGAAGTTTGAATGGCTTGGAAAAAAGGTTTGAATCCGTGTTTATGAATGAAATGAATTTTATTTAGTGTATTATTCATCTACTCGATTAATCAATAACCAAATAGGTCTCATTGTAAGAAAGCCCAAGAGTAAGCTATGTGAGGTTGATGGCGATGCTAAGAGCAATCGACTTACAAGGGTGTTTTTAAAACTGGGCTCGATGTTTGAATCGAGAATTGTGGTTTGTACTTTTTGAAATTGGTTTGAATCCATGATGAGTTGGAATGAAATACATCAATAAATTTCTAATTAACTAAATTAATCTCTTAAGATTTGATTGAATCAATTAATTAATTTAATTAAAATTAATTATCAAAACTATTTACTTAAGCTCAAATAATCATGCTAATTAAAATTAATTAATAGTAATCAATTAATTAAACAAAATTTAAGTTAATTGACTAATTTAATTAAAAGATTGAAAATATGTGATAATGTTGATTTACACAAATTTAATCGGTGTGCTCAAACCGGTTTGTGCGAGATAACAATGATTAGTGTTATTCGAGAAATCCAAACGCGGTAAAAAATATACTATTGATTTATTGTATCTTGGTGGAATAACGACATATACGAGTCGAATCCATTAATTTAATTGAATTTTGCACACAAAAATAAAAGCAACTATTATTTTTATATTTACGAGAGTAATACAAACTTGAATATGAAATGGATCCTAACAATGGTTATACAAGTGAACTAATGTCTGAAATGTTGCATCACTATATCACATGAGTAATCCATCGGCATAAGAATTCACACTCGGCGCCGAAGCTATATATGAGGGTTCGATTTTATGCAGCACAAACTCCGTTATTACCAACAAATATCCATTTAATACATTGCCACAAATTAAAGAGTGAGGGATGATTGAATAAACTTAACCAGAAACAACATCCACTGTTTAAAGAAAATCCAATCTTCCAAAATAGAGTAGAATTGACAATTAATAAATAAATAGTAGTTAATAACAAAAATCAAACCATGTTCATCTTCTCAAACAGTATTCACTCGAAAACAGTTCAATAGCTACCATAAATAAAACCCTCATCCGATGAGCAACTGGAATGGAAATGAAATTAACCCCAAATATGGAAACCAAACATACAATGCTACACCAATAACCCTGAAGATGAGTGATAATTATCTGATAAAAATACGGTCGAAATTCACAGCTATGACATGGCTAATTTGGAATCAAAATGGTACGATGAATACCTACAGCACTACACGACCATCAAATTTGTTCACGAAACCAATTTCGAGCAGTAAATGATGCATCAGTCAAGTTAGTTTTCAATCCTTACATTATCAATGACAAACACCAAAACAGTATATCCAAATAGAAATTCAAACGTAATCTACAACCATGAAACATGATCAAAACCGAAACGTTACCGATTATTGCCTCATCGATGGTGCTGTTTGAGTTTGTTGTTGCTGTTCGGACGTGATGGTGAGCCGAATCGACGTTGGTGATGTCGCTGCGAGCAGATTTGAAGGCGTTCGTCGGCGGTGTGAAGGACTCGGTTGTTGTGTGGAGATGAACCGGCGGTGGTTGTAGATCTGGTCGAAGATTGTTGGGATGATGTGGGTGAAGAGGGTTTCACGTGGTGGGGCGATGATGTTTGAGGAAGGCGACGACCGTGATGTGTGCGGTGGTGTTGTTTTGAAGGTGATTGATGATGAAGGGGATGACAGTGGTTTGACGGTAGGCGGAGGTTCGCTATCGCCGGTGGAGGTTGTGTTGGTGTTGGAGTTGTTTGAGTAACGATTGTGAAGGGAGTGAATGAAGGTGAAGCGGTGGTGGGTGAAGGAGAAAGGATTTCATTTTTTCTTTCTTTAACTTTTCTCCAAGAGAGAGAGA
The DNA here is from genome assembly GCF_024323335.1 of Lathyrus oleraceus. NCBI lineage: Eukaryota > Viridiplantae > Streptophyta > Magnoliopsida > Fabales > Fabaceae > Lathyrus > Lathyrus oleraceus. The sequence goes on from NC_066583.1 coordinate 178,252,369, forward strand.
GAGAGCGATTGAAGGTGAGAGGGTTTCTTTCGTGTGAGAGAGAAAAGTCAGAAAAGAATGAGTGGGTGAGGCCACCTTTCAATTTTTATTTCTTTCTCTTTGTAACGTGTATTAGTGAGAGAGAGAGGCGAGATCTGCGTGCGGATTTTATTTCCTTTTTTTTTGTCGCTTGCTGGTAAGAGAGAGTGGAAGGAGCTTATGTGTGTGTGACGCGTGAGACGTTGAGAGAGGTGAGGGAGAGATGTTGAAGGTGCTAGCTGGCAAATGAAAGGAGAATCCAATGCTATTTTAATTTAATGTTATTATTCTGAAAATCAATATTGTTATTCATTTTTTGACAAAAATATGATTATCACAAATAAAAGCTTTAATTACTTAATTTGATATTTTGAATAAATAAATAAAATGACCTGATTAAAAATAGAAATTGGATATAAGTTTATTCGAAAAATTAAATCGGACACACTAAAATGATCAACATCAAATATACTTATTGAAAAAAACAGTGTTTCTTCAAATTTTGAAATAAATTTGTACCGGTTAAAAGGCTCAGGCGGGTCGAAATGTAATCGAAACAGTCGCTGAAAAATACAACGAGCTCACCAGGTTAAACTACGTGAACTGTAGATTAATAATACTGGCGTCTGTGATTTTAACTTTGAAACTTTTTACCCGCTGGTTTTGCACATTCTTGAGGAACAATTTAACCGATTTGTCTGTATTTTTAATAAATTCATTCTGACTGATATTTTAGGCATTATTCATGATGCAATGTATGTCATGCTTATGCATTTGATGCAAAATAAAAATGAAATCAATTCTATGAAAATCTAAATATGCCCGGACAAAATTGGGGTATGACAGCTGCCCCTATTTAATTAACTTGAACTGGAAGGTAGGAATGACAACAGTCTTCCTTCATTCATGGTGGAAGGTAATTAAGTACGAAAAGACCCAGATTTTGTCCTTTGGAATGCAATGGAGAAATGCAGAAAGAAAATGCAATGGATTCTAACAGCACCAAGGTGATAGGGTAGAATGTCAAATCAATGCCAACCCTCGAGTCGACACTCGATCTTGCATAGGTCATATTGATGTAGGGACAAATGTGGGACTAAAATTGAACAGGCTTTCTGGCACCAAAAAGATGACAGTAGAAGTAATTGTTATCACCAAAAGGATGACTGACATTCATCATGATTTCCATAATCGTCATCACCAAAAGGATGATGGATAAACCACTTAAAAAGTAGTCATCACCAAAAGGATGATGGATAAACCACTTAAAAAGTAGTCATCACCAAAAGGATGATGGTTACAGTGACTACAACAAAGATCGCCATCACCAAAAAGGTGATGGTAAGATCAATAACAAGTCTCGCTATCACCAAAAGGATGAAAGGTAGACACAATCCAAAGATTTTCATCACCAAAAGGATGATGTCCGTCACCAAAAGGATGATGGTTATTTTGATAAAGTTTCCCACTACAAAGAGTATAATATCAAGGCTACCACCAAAAGGATGATAGTTAGCTCATCAACTTCAAAGATCACCGTCACCAAAAGGATGAAGGTAAGATCCAACAACAAAACTTGTTATCACCAAAAGGATGATAATAAGTCAAATAGCTTCAATGATCACCATCACCAAAAGGATGAAGGTACGTTACAAGACAAAACTTGTTACCACCAAAAGGATGATAATAAGTCAAAACATTCACCATCACCAAAAGGATGAAGGTAAGATCCAACAACAAAACTTGTTACCACCAAAAGGATGATAATAAGTCAACACAATCACCATCACCAAAAGGATGAAGGTATAATTAAAAACAAAACTTGTTACCACCAAAAGGATGATAATAAGTCACACAGCGCAATTGATCACCATCACCAAAAGGATGAAGGTAAGATCAAGACAAAAACTTGTTATCACCAAAAGGATGATAATAAGCACACAACGCAATTGATCACCATCACCAAAAGGATGAAGGTCAGATCAAGACAAAAACTTGTTATCACCAAAAGGATGATAATAAGCACACAACGCAACTGACCACCATCACCAAAAGGATGAAGGTAAGATCAAAACAAAAACTTGTTATCACCAAAAGGATGATAATAAGTCAACAATCACCATCACCAAAAGGATGAAGGTATAATTAAAAGACAAAACTTGTTATCGCCAAAAGGACGATAATAAGTCAAAATAGACTCAAATGATCACCATCACCAAAAGGATGAAGGTAAGATCAACAACAGAACTTGTTACCACCAAAAGGATTATAATAAATCAATAGTCACCATCACCAAAAGGATGAAGGTACTACAAACAACAAAACTCGTTATCACCAAAAGGATGATAATGAATCCACAATCACCATCACCAAAAGGATGAAGGTAAGATCACAACTTCAAAACTTGTTACCACCAAAAGGATGATAATAAGTTATAATAACTTCAAATATTGCTGACACCAAAAGGATGACAGTGAGGTTAGACTTTCCAAATGTCACCATCACCAAAAGGATGATAGCTTAAACCAAACTCCATAATCTCTATCACCAAAAGGATGATATTTTAGATTGAACTGGACGTCATCACCAAAAGGATGATATTTTAGATTGAACTGGACGTCATCACCAAAAGGATGATGGTCGAACCGAAATAACAGGGATCCTTATCACCATAAGGATCGCCGTCACCAAAAGGATGACGGTAGGCTGTAATAATTGCAGAGGTCACCATTCACCAAAAGGATGAAGGTTAGGCCAAAACTTCAAGGATTTTCGACACCAAAAGGATGACAGTAAGATCATAGATGTCAAGGATTTACCATTACCAAAAGGATAACGGTTATCGTAAACAGGGTGATGATTAATATTATTCCTCAATGGACTTTCACCAAAAGGATGATAGTGAGAAAAGTACTGGAAAAATAAGACTACTATCAAAGTTCAATAAACCCGACTTGTTGAGTAGTATTGGAACATTACTGGGTAAGATTTGTTTGGGGTATCAACAACAAAAGGTTGCAAAACCAATATTCTCTAGAGAGATGTAATTTCCATCAACAAAAGCTTACAGGAAACAACTCATTGAGGGACGCTCAACGCGAAACAAAGTAGGTGTTTAAACAAACAATGTTTGTCTTAGCTGAGGATAACATCTTGTCAACAAAAGGTTGAAGGATGTAACTTAATGGGGAACGCCCGATAGTAGGGTAGGAACTTACTTAGAGGAAGTGACAATGACTCAACTGAGGGTTGGCCTGGATGCCTACGACTAAATTTGACTCGTGTTATATGCATAAATGTCATGTATGCGTTATGTATGAGGTGATGCATGTGATGCATGTTTGAATGCAAAGAATGATTGGTTTGTTTGGGATTGGCCCCCCTTTTCACAGGCGATGTATTTTCTGGAAACCAGTGTTGGTTGTATTAGTTTTTATGTGTGTGCCAGCAAGGTGGGCTTTCGCTTTTTCTGGTAATTGTCAATGTGGATTGAGCTATTGATTGGTGAAAGGGTCTGACTTCCCGACACTCGGTAGTTGATGATGTGATGAACACACAATAGATGTGGATACTCTTGATGCCCCAAGTTTGATCTCTTGCTGATATATTATGTATTTGTCTTTGAGAAGATCTTGATTTCTTCTTCTGATGCATCCGGCCAACCTGTAACTGAGCATGGTGACGTGATCAACGCATGATGATTATGCTTTTGACGTGCCCCAAGGGTTCTTGTCAAGATGTGACATTGTACTGGTATGAACTTTCGACATTTCTGTTGTGAATTCAAGCAGTTACTAGTGTCTGACGCAATGTGCTTTATTGTCTTGAAGATATGAAGGGAACTTGCCCCTTGTAACTTGTCTTGCCCCAGACTGTAGGGTATCAAAGGAATTCTCCCTGCAAGGAAACCTTAAGAATGACTATCCCATGACATGGTCTGAGTCTGATTCCTTCAATGTCTGATTCTGGCAATGGTATGTCCCTGATTAGCCTCTGAAGGACTTGCCCCTGATTGGCTGAGTATTGAAGTGTTTTACCTCCCTGATCAACCGATGCTTGGAGATTTGTCTCACATAGACTACTTCTTAAGTCAACATAATCAGAAGATGTCGTGTCCCTGATTTATGAGATGGTCTCGATTCGTGTCAGCACCAACGATCAAGTGCCTCTTGAATCGCCCCTTGTTGGAATTTTCTCGATGTCGAGTACTGACTAACAATTAAGAATTGTTATCCAAGAAATGGTGATTTTAATGCAATAGTTATGCAAGTTTTGAAAAACAATCATTCACTTGGGAGTGTCGTGGTAGTGGGTGGCGAGTGGATCATGAGTCCAAACGCGGTGCTGATTTAGCTAGCGTGTGAGTGATATAGTGAGAAGAGAATATTAGTAAAACTCTAGGAGTCAGTTTACTCAACCTTGTTGTAGTACGCTTTCAGAACAAACCTTACTTCAATTAGGTCTTTTGAAGGTTGTAACGGGGCTTGGTTCACGGTTATTGAAACAAAAGGGTATAAGGCTCAAAGTTTATTTTAACCCACCCCTTCTTCATGATGATCTCCAATCCTACATTCAGTTAATTCACACATATTCGTCTTTTGCAGGTGTAAGGATAAAGATGGTGATTCAAGGTCTCTTGGAATGACAGCCACCTTATTTCGTTTTTTGATGTCGGTGACCCTTTGATTTTGGTATGGTGGTCACTGAATCCTGTTTTGTTTTGTTGGAGACTTTCATTGTCTCTTTCAATTTTTGTTTTGATCCCTAATTTTTGCATGGACCGTTTTGTTTGAAGCTTTAATCCATCGGGATTGCCCCTGTTTTTGCCTAAGTCTCCTTTTAAGGTGTTCGACTTAGCGGGCTCTTTCTTTGATTTTTTTTGGAAATTGTGACTGCCAAGTCATTGGTCATTGAAGAACAACCGACATAAAATTTGGATTTGTATGGTTCCTTCGACACTTCATGATGTGTGCGAAGAATATCACATGGTTGATCCGTGTATGGGATATTTCATCTTGTAATTTAAATGTGTAGTCAAATCAACTGAACACTACCCTACCCCAGGTTAAGCGTAAGGGTTTTATAGATTCGAAAGAAACTCCTACTTCTAGGCTCGAAGTGGTTGACTAGGGATTAACTCCTTATTTCTCCAATGTTTGGGGATTTGAAACAATGCTTGTATATCATCAGCAAGGTTTTATCCGAAAGCATACAATCAACAATTATGAGTATTTTGTTTTCGTCATCCTCCTTCCAACATTTACTAACAATAGTGTGATAAAGGAGGTGAAGTGGAAAAGTATGTGTTTGTTATTTGCAAATGTGATAGATGAGTGAATATGAAATATTGATTCAAAGCATGCATAATCATCCCATTAATAAGACCAAATACAAATAACAATGTTTAAAGCATACAATACTTAGACAACAAGATCAAATTACAAGAATGCAAAAATGGTAAAAATGGCTTAATGATTGCCTTCATTCGAAGAAACGGGACTTCGTTTCTCGACTCTTTGTTGGGAGTTATTCTGCTTGCTCAGGCTGGTGAAGAAAGCGTCATATCGATCCTCATCACCCATCATGGATCCATGGCGAGCAGATGTAGCAGAATGCTCGTGGGGGTTTACATTGACCATGGGAGTAGGAATAGGGATGGGTCCTCCTCCAGGATGGGCAGGATTACCATCAAGGTTAGTTACTCTAGGGATGTTAGGTGATGGCGATCCAAACTGAGCAGCAACTTTCCTGGCTTCGGCGCTAGTCTCAGCATCCTTTTCCTTCTGGGCTAAGAGCAGCATAGTTTCAAGCAAACAGTCCATCTTTGCCTGCATGGAGTCAATGTTTGTTCTCATTGAAACCTGGTTTGCTTCAAGCTGTTCGAGTGTCATCTTGTAGTTGCGGCGTGTCTCGTACCGGTGTCGAGTAGTCAGTGTTACTAGACAAATGGTAGAATATGGTGTAAGTTTTTGTTTCTGGAAGATGATATGCAAATGCATGAAATTTTGCCATGATTTGTTCGTAAAGAAATACAGATACTCAAGATCATTCATACGTCGGGTACGTCAGGATAACAGGAAGAAGTACGGGTTTCCCTGATTACTAGAAATTCCCAAAGGTAGGTTCTAAAGTTATGTTTTCAAGGAAGGAACTTAGACTCATGGATCAGGTTCAAAACTTCCTCGCAATGGTGGGCTAGCCACATCGTGATGGGAATTCTGAAATGATCTAATCTAAGTGGGATTCTCGTATTGTTCGAACAGGGTGTAGACCCTTCGGTTTAATACTACATAATCGCGAATCATGAAAATAAAACTTGGGTTTAAGCCGAGGTCCCTAGAGTCACGGATCGTATTTAGAACCTCCCCACAATAATGGGCTAGCCATATTGTGATGGAAACTCCAAACAGATCTACTCTAGGTGGAGTCTTCGTATTGTCCCAATGAGGTGTACACCCCCCGGTTCAATACTACATAACTCTGGGTTCTAAGTTTTTTCTCGAAGCTCGGGTATGGAGCTTATCTCACAACATACATCAAGCCCCATATCAAAGTATCAAGGAAAATTATATACAACACAATCAATCAGAATAAAATACAGAGAAATAAACATGGAAGAAAAGAATATCTTCCAACAGTCATAGCAAAATCAGACTAAGTTAGGCTAGACTCTCTCTTGCTTGGAACTACATCCCCAGCAGAGTCGCCAGTCTGTCGCACCTCGAAAATAATAATGCGATCCCTCGCGATGGAACGCGGAAAAATGTTGGTTCGAAACAGAGTCGTTGCCGAACTTTATTTATTCCAATGAAGGAATAGGAAAATATCGAGAAAACCTTTAGGAAAATAGAATAATGGTCGTCGCAACCATATTCGGGTTCGGGAGTCGATTACGCAAGGGGAAGGTATTAGCACCCCTTACGTCCGTTGTACTCAACGGGAACCTTTTAGTCTGATTTTTTATTTGACTGTTAATTGCATGTTATTCACTTGTTTCGAGTAATTAAAGTTGATGATAGATATGGATGAAGACCTCAGGAGGGGAAATGGGGAGGTTTTTTATTAGTGTGCTCGCGAAGATACATCAATCTCCTGCCTACGTATCCTTATGGTGCAATAAGGAAATCAGAGCATTCATAGTTCGGGCTACTACGAATATTTGATGTGTTTTGTTTTGATGAACGACTGTGTAGGTCGGCATTCTAACGGCTAAACGCTGACTTGTCTACTCTCGGTGGAGGCTCTAGCACTGGTTTGTTGTACGCATTAGAAAGGATTGACAGTGTTCTTTTTGAAAAGGGTTTTGGTCATGCGGGGGTGACAAGTTGAACTGATGTGTTTAGGTTTGATTGGTTTCGATCAATCGCACGGGGGCGAGAAGCTAGTTTGATGTTGGAGATATTTTTTGAAGAACGACGAAAGATTGAGCAATGTGGTGTACACCATTCGTCCAATTCTTTCGAGGAATAATAAGGCGAACGCCTTCTACTCCCTTTTCGTTCGAATTATTTTGAAAGTTTATTTGCGGATGTCGAGCATGCACGGTAGTGAGGCGTACGCCTCCTACTTGCTTATTCAAAGAATAATGAGGCGTGCGCCACCTATTCCTTTATCCAAGTTTATTTAACGTGTTTTAGTCGGAAGTCGATAATTTGTGCAATATGGCGTACGCCAATTATTCAAATAATCGAGAGATGGTGAGGCGAACGCCTCCCATCTTTTATCATCCGAGGTTTAAATTGTAAAAGATATGTCTTTAGATGTCGTATTTGATTTGTGAAAATAGTTTGTATTTGAATTGGTAGGTTTGGATTTGTCGATGATTTGAGCAATGTGGCATACGCCAATTATTCAAATAATCAAGGAATGGTGAGACGTACGCCTCCCATTCTCTATTGAAGTTTAAGTTGTAAAGTTTGTTTTTGTGAAATTGTATTTGATATTTAAAGGTGATTTGAGATTATTCGATTGCATTTTAAATTGATGACGAAGATTCGAGCAATGTGGCGTACGCCAATCATTCGAATAATCGAAAGATAGTGAGGCGTATGCCTCTTATCCTTTTATTATCGGAAATTTAGAATTAAATGGTTGTAGAATTTGTAGTTGATTTAGAGAATGTGATTTGAATGTGTATGATTAAGGTTTAATCGGGTGACAAGAACTCGTGCAATATGGCGTACGCCAATCATTCGAGTAATTGAGAGATAGTGAAGTGAACGCTTCCTATATCTTTTTCATCCCAAAATTTAAGAGAAAATTCTTTTGAAGTTTGAATGGCTTGGAAAAAAGGTTTGAATTCGTGTTTATGAATGAAATGAATTTTATTTAGTGTATTATTCATCTACTCGATTAATCAATAACCAAATAGGTCTCATTGTAAGAAAGCCCAAGAGTAAGCTATGTGAGGTTGATGGCGATGCTAAGAGCAATCGACTTACAAGGGTGTTTTTAAAACTGGGCTCGATGTTTGAATCGAGAATTGTGGTTTGTGCTTTTTGAAATTGGTTTGAATCGATGATGAGTTGGAATGAAATAAATCAATAAATTTCTAATTAACTAAATTAATCTCTTAAGATTTGATTGAATCAATTAATTAATTTAATTAAAATTAATTATCAAAATTATTTACTTAAGCTCAAATAATCATGCTAATTAAAATTAATTAATAGTAATCAATTAATTAAACAAAATTTAAGTTAATTGACTAATTTAATTAAAAGATTGAAAATATGTGATAATGTTGATTTACACAAATTTAATCGGTGTGCTCAAATCGGTTTGTGCGAGATAACAATGATTGGTGTTATTCGAGAAATCCAAACGCGGTGAAAAATAGACTATTGATTTATTGTATCTTGGTGGAATAACGACATATACGAGTCGAATCCATTAATTTAATTGAATTTTGCACACAAAAATAAAAGCAACTATTATTTTTATATTTACGAGAGTAATACAAACTTGAATATGAAATGGATCCTAACAATGGTTATACAAGTGAACTAATGTCTGAAATGTTGCATCACTATATCACATGAGTAATCCATCGGCATAAGAATTCACACTCGGCGCCGAAGCTATATATGAGGATTCGATTTTATGCAGCACAAACTCCGTTATTACCAACAAATATCCATTTAATACATTGCCACAAATTAAAGAGTGAGGGATGATTGAATAAACTTAACCAGAAACAACATCCACTGTTTAAAGAAAATCCAATCTTCCAAAATAGAGTAGAATTGACAATTAATAAATAAATAGTAGTTAATAACAAAAATCAAACCATGTTCATCTTCTCAAACAGTATTCACTCGAAAACAGTTCAATAGCTACCATAAATAAAACCCTCATCCGATGAGCAACTGGAATGGAAATGAAATTAACCCCAAATATGGAAACCAAACATACAATGCTACACCAATAACCCTGAAGATGAGTGATAATTATCTGATAAAAATACGGTCGAAATCCACAGCTATGACATGGCTAATTTGGAATCAAAATGGTATGATGAATACCTACAGCACTACACGACCATCAAATTTGTTCACGAAACCAATTTCGAGCAGTAAATGATGCATCAGTCAAGTTAGTTTTCAATCCTTACATTATCAATGACAAACACCAAAACAGTATATCCAAATAGAAATTCAAACGTAATCTACAACCATGAAACATGATCAAAACCGAAACGTTACCGATTATTGCCTCATCGATGGTGCTGTTTGAGTTTGTTGTTGCTGTTCGGACGTGATGGTGAGCCGAATCGACGTTGGTGATGTCGCTGCGAGCAGATTTGAAGGCGTTCGTCGGCGGTGTGAAGGACTCGGTTGTTGTGTGGAGATGAACCGGCGGTGGTTGTAGATCTGGTCGAAGGTTGTTGGGATGATGTGGGTGAAGAGGGTTTCACGTGGTGGTGCGATGATGTTTGAGGAAGGCGACGACCGTGATGTGTGCGGTGGTGTTGTTTTGAAGGTGATTGATGATGAAGGGGATGACAGTGGTTTGACGGTAGGCGGAGGTTCGCTATCGCCGGTGGAGGTTGTGTTGGTGTTGGAGTTGTTTGAGTAACGATTGTGAAGGGAGTGAATGAAGGTGAAGCGGTGGTGGGTGAAGGAGAAAGGATTTCATTTTTTCTTTCTTTAACTTTTCTCCCAGAGAGAGAGAGAGAGAGCGATTGAAGGTGAGAGGGTTTCTTTCGTGTGAGAGAGAAAAGTCAGAAAAGAATGAGTGGGTGAGGCCACCTTTCAATTTTTATTTCTTTCTCTTTGTAACGTGTATTAGTGAGAGAGAGAGGCGAGATTTGCGTGCAAATTTTATTTCCTTTCCTTTTCTTTTCTCTTTTTTTTTGTCGCTTGTTGGTAAGAGTGAGTTGAGGGAGCTTATGTATGTGTGACGCGTGGGATTTGAGAGAGGTGAGGGAGAGATGTTGAAGGTGCTAGCTGTAAGACCCCAATTTTTGACCCTAAGATCCCTCATGGCATCATATCATTTCATTGCATAACCTCAAGGATCTTTGAGCATCTTGCCTTCCTTCCCTGTGGGTGGGATCTCTTTGAGAGTGGTTTTGGATCACCAAGCATTGCTTGCATTGTATATCATTGCTTTTCTTTTAATCACTAACCAAAAAGTACAAAAATATGTCATTAACCTTTGTTACTTGCAGCTTAAGCAGCCACAGGTCAAGGCAATTCAAGTGAATCATTTGTACAAGAGCTGAGGGTATTTTCTTGAGATGAAGATCATGTGATCATTATATTTGAGCTTACATGAGCAATGGTTTTATTTTGAAGCAAATTTCCCAAGTGGTTGAGGCTCAAATTCATCAGGCATTGCCAAGGTCATCTGAGGACCATTTAGTCAAATGTACAGTCAATTGGAGGCTTTGAGGTGTGGGAATTGATCTTGACATCCTCATTCATGTTCAAACAAGGCCTATTCATCATGTCAAACATCCATATTGAAGAATTTGAAGCCAGTGCAAAAGTTTCCCAAAATGGAAAGTGACCTATAATTTCAAGTTTCCAAAAATAGCAAGTTTTTGGTTCACATTCAACTTGACTTTCCAACATCAAAGAAGCTTCAAATGAATTTTTGTCCAACATGAAAGTTGAATATCTTTCTCTCCCATTTCCAAAATGTCCAAGATCATGAGCATCTGATGAATGGTTAAGGAGTTATGATCCAATAATTGCAATGTGTGCATGGAACTTCAACAAGCCATAACTTTTGATCCAAAGCTCCAAATTGAGTGCCTCTTTTTGCATTATGCTCCTCATGACATATATTTTCCAAACCCAACATTGCATTGCATGAAATTTACTCATATTATCATTTGCCCTTGCATGTTCATTTTGGAGGGAAAGTTGGAAATTCAAAATTGGTGCATCATATGAACAAAATACCATTGCCATCATGTGCATGAGATGTTTTTAAGTGAAAATCCACCTCCATATAGCACTGTTCACGTGCTCATTCACCATGCATAGGTGTTTTTACTAATTTTGCCATGCACCTCATATTTGATTAATTTTCCATTAACCATTGCTTAATTAATTTTTCAGAGTGATTAACATGTCATATAAAGCCTTAATCATAACAGAATTGTTCATAACATCACATTCTAGATCTCAAATTTCTTCTTTCCCTCCATTTTTGCTCTCAATTTAAACTTCAAATTTTTCCACATAGCACCTGAATTTTATTGGATATTCGTGTTCTCTGATCATCATTGAGTGCAGATCAATCTCTTGATTGAAGAATTCGAGCAAGAATCAAGCACACCAAGCTCAAGAACATGAAGATGGAAGTTGCAATATGAGCTAGATCCAAGCCATTTCAAGCTTCAATTCGTGCCTAAAGCTTCAATATACGAGTGATAGAGGAGATCTGGACATTGCTAGGCCTTGAATCGCTTGTTTCATCGTTCTGCTCTTCAAGAGGTGTGAAATTCGATCCTCTTAATTCTTGATTTTATGCACATGTTTACATAGATCTCTTCATGCTGATAATCCTGATGCTTTTAGAATTTGAAATGGTTGAGTATTGATCGAGTTATGCTGAGTAGAAGTTTTGAATGCATTTATGTTTCTCTTCGATTTGCACTAGTTATGCGGAACTAATGTGATTTGAGCCTGGATTCGTGTTATACGTGGAATAAGCTTTCGAATGATATAATTTTTGCACGTTTCTGGAATTTTTTTTGAACATGTTACTGTAGCTCCGCCGTCTTCACGAAGAAGACGGTGGAAACCACCGCCTGGCCGCCGTCTGTCATGAATGCTAGGGTTTATCCTAGTCACTGCCACGCATGCGCTTAAGTGTCCAAACTATTGGCTAGCATTTCGTTGACCATGTTCACGTACGCGTTGAATCTGACTGGGCGCCAACTCAATAATTGAAGCGCTGCGTTTAGTAGCTAGCGCACCTCTTTCGATCCTTGGCAATTGCACTTTGTGAATTTATTTTGTTTCCAGCGCATTTTTCCTTTGTACATGGTTCGATCCTCCGCTCCAGCATTTTTCAAATTAACCAAATCATTTCATTTCCCTCCAATTATCATATGATTTCTTCATTTTTATTTCAATATTTTCTCTAACTTCCAAAAATCATAATAAATTGAAATTTAATCCATATCACTCCCAATTTTTTGCTACATGTTCATATGGATGTCTTTTATTTTGTGATGTGAATTTCTGGATTTGTGCATTGTTGGAATTTGAAATGTGATTGATTACTTGAATATGATGCAAAATGTGACATGTTGTACCAATTCTATTGTCAAATGCTCATACATTGGCCAATTGATTTGAAATTTGGTATGCTGATTCCCAACATGTTACGTGATTTTTGAGGCTTGGTTGTGCATTTTTAGCATTTTTCATCTCTGTTTTAGGCGCATGAATGTATGGTGTGACAATGTGTGTCACACAATTTGATGTTGATCTAGTTCATTTTCATTGACATATCAATTGATCTTTTCTGGTTACAATTTTTTGTATGATGCTTGTGTATGACATGTTGTATACACATAAAAATTTCTATGATTGTTTGATTCATTTCTGTTTTAATATGGAATTTTCATTCTTGATGACCAATTGTGTGCTTTGTAATTGCCTTTGCCATATCTTGCTCATATGATGACTTTGCTTGATGCTTTAGACTTGGTCCTTTTTAGGACATGTTCTCACTTGTTTAAATGAGCTTCATGTTGAATATTGGTTGCTGTTTTGACTTTTTGCTTTGCCTTTGACCCTAGGCTTTGCCCTAGGGGTTTGTACTCACAATTTGAGCTTTGCCTTTCAGGTTCAAGCAATTAGTTCTAATGGATGATGTGATCTCCTTGCTTGAGATGAAATTTACTTTGTTCAACTAATTTTGATTGTGTTGTAGGTCCTTTGGTGGCTAACTCACTTGAGTGTTTGCCTCTTATGGCTTACATGTTGTGTATATTGGGAATGTCTGACTGTTGTTAATTGTTTGGTTGTCTGAATGTGAATACTGATTGTTTAGCTTTTCATACAGGTACCTTAGCCGCTTAAGCTCATTATCTGAGCTTTGCTTTGCTTGTGGTTGATTTACCACTTAGGTAAATTCTCTAACTCCATGTAGTCTGGAAGCCTTGTCGTTTCTGTTTGGCAGGCATTTGGCTGAAGTCCTCCTTAAGAGGCAATGTCTGTGATTGTTTATATTTGTGCCATGTACTTCAAGTCCTCCTAAGTGAAGAGGCGATTGGCAGATAGAAGGGATTTGCAATCAATCCCCTGCTATTCAGTTGAGTCTTTCATTATGCTCGCACTACGTGCTGTTGCATTTGAATAAACACCCAAGATCATTGTATATCAAGTCAGTCATGTGGAATAGAGTTCCTCATTTTGGACTCCCACACCTTCTTTGATTCAAGCTCACCCAGACCAGGGTTAAGAGCTATGAGGTCTAACCCTCATTACCTTTCATCTGCTCACCCTAACGGTCAATGTCAGTGGTTAAGAGTCTCAACACCCATAACAGTATTGGCTTGTTTGTCAAGGTTGATATGACCCCTTGACTAAAGCCCGACTTTGATTGAGCCTCTTGCTTGTGTATAGAGTGTGCTAATTGATGGCTGTGATTGATTGTGTTTGCTTTTGCATATTGTTTTGCACATTGTTTTGCATATTGTTTGTGCATTTGTTATTTGTTTTGTTTGAGGAGTCAAGTGTAAGACCATTGATTGGCTATTTGTTTCCTGTTCCTTTTGGGGAGCTGGATATAAGACCATTGATTGGCACTCCATTTCCTATATTGTTTTGTTTGAGGAGTCAGGTGTAAGACCATTGATTGGCTATCTGTTTCCTGTGTTTGTTTCTTTATGGAGTTAGATGTAAGACCATTGATTGCCTATCTGTTTCCTATCTGTTTTCTTCTGTGGAGTTAGATGTAAGACCATTGATTGGCTATCTGTTTCCCATGTTGCTTCGTGGAGTTGGACGTAAGACCATTTATTGGCACTCCGTTTCCCATCTCGTTTCGGAGTTGGATATAAGACCATTTATTGGCAATCCATTTCCAGTTTCTGTTGTTCTCTTATGAGACCCTTGCTTATTTGCTTATTGCTTTGTGTTGCTTAATTCCAAAGGAACTTCCTTGGATCATTTCTATGATCTTGAGAAAGCAACTCCTATTTGTGGCTTTGTCCCTTAACCCTTTGTGCTTAACCTTGAACCTTGTTTTCACCCCTAGCCTTAAACCAGAAAACTTTTGTGCAAACATTTTCACCTGTTTTCAAAACTAGAAACCTAGGCCTTAAGCCTTTGATTTTCAAACTTATTTTCATAATACTCATTATAATTGAACTCTAATTCATACTTTGACTTCATTTGTGAATAATTCTAAGTTGGTTAATTCAACCCATTCAATTGTTTTTGTGGCCCTTGTCCACTTCTTAATCAAGTTTTCATACATTAGCCATAGATCTGAATTATCATGGTGGTTGATGTAAATCTCACCGTATCCTTAGTGATTGAATTGTAAGACTTCCATGCTTATTATAGGGTTAACCCCTCACTAGCATGTTGAAGCTGTTCTCACATGGTGGACTCGTGGTTCAGGTTGAGTTTTCTCCCGTTGATAATGAAAGACCTTAAGGCTTTTGTTTAAAATCAATCCACTCACTTTTGGAAATCTTTTAGCCGAACTACGGCGTTTTGATCCTTATCTTTCATGAAAAGGTACGTAGGCAATGGGTTCATCCATTCAAACACAAAAATAATAAACTTGTACATTCTTTTCTCACCTCTTCCATCATGTTTGCACAATAAATATTTTCATAAACAAACAATTTTACAACAAGTTATGAAAAGGGTTCCCTAGGAGTACCTAGGATGTTGTGGGTGCCTAACACCTTCCCACAACATAATTACCCCCTTACCCAGATCTCTGTACCCTTTTTATTAGTTTTCTTTGCAAAACTTCTTAGGCTTTTGTTCGCTTTCTAGCCATTCCTTTGGATAAATAGAAGTGCGGTGGCGACTCTATCTTTGTATACTTTGCTTTTGATTTAGTCAATAAATCTAAAGGTAACGAATACACCGCTACACTAGCTGGCAAATGAAAGGAGAATCCAATGCTATTTTAATTTAATGTTATTATTCTGAAAATCAATATTGTTATTCATTTTTTGACAAAAATATGATTATCACAAATAAAAGATTTAATTATTTAATTTGATATTTTGAATAAATAAATAAAATGACCTGATTAAAAATAGAAATTGGATATAAGTTTATTCAAAAAATTAAATCGGACACACTAAAATGATCAACATCAAATATACTTATTGAAAAAAACAGTGTTTCTTCAAATTCTGAAATAAATTTGCACCGGTTAAAAGGCTCAGGCGGGTCGAAATGTAATCGAAACAGTCGCTGAAAAATACAACGAGCTCACCAGGTTAAACTACGTGAACCGTAGATTAATAATACTGGCGTCTGTGATTTTAACTTTGAAACTTTTTACCCGCTGATTTTGCACATTCTTGAGGAACAATTTAACCGATTTGTCTGTATTTTTAATAAATTCATTCTGACTGATATTTTAGGCATTATTCGTGATGCAATGTATGTCATGCTTATGCATATGATGCAAAATAAAAATGAAATCAATTCTATGAAAATCTAAATATGCCCGGACAAAATTGGGGTATGACACATATAACATTCAAAGCTTTGCTAAGTCACATTATAAAAATAAAACATTGTTAAGTCACAAACTTAAGCTAGCGGAAATATACCCGAACGCATCGCATGTTCGAACATACAACAGAGTCGCCATCAAGCTTTATTTATTCCCGAAGGAAATGGAAAACATCGATAAAACCCTGAGAAAGAGAAACGGGATAAGGAAGTCAGTTAGACAAGGGGGATGTATTAGCACACCTCACATCCGTTGTACTCAATAGGAACCGTTTTGACCGTTCTTTGCTTAAATGGGTGTTATATCTAAGGATTACTCGTGAAAGAGTAAGGGAAAGGAAAATAAATAGATAAAGTGCTCGGAGAGGATTGGGGCCCTCATGCCTACGCATCCTTATAGTGCAATAAGGAATTCGGAGCTCTGTAGTTCATACAACTAATGGTGGGAGGTGAAATAAGAATGATAACAAATATGGTCTGAACCAAAGGATTATGTTATTTGACTCCAAAAGGGGTGAAATCTGAACCCAAGAGGAAAACTAGTATGAACCAACAAGTGAGTGACCTAAGGCATGGTATCATTGTATTGGAATAACCGAAACAAAGAGAATTAAATGTCTGGAAATAAGCCAAACAACTCTTGGTTCACAAGCAGACACAAGATGAAGCTCAAAGAAATATTGTATTTGGCTCACAGAGAGAGGTATATCACACGAAGTGAATGAATGTAGTAGGCTTTGAATGGAGGTAGTGACTAATGGTCCATGGAGATGAATGGAGTGATAGAGAAAAGTAACCAATGTCAGAGAAATGAAGGATTTGGTAAAAGTGATTGAAGGGTATAATTTGAAACCACATAGTACAGGTGGCACAAACCAACAAATAAGGGGCAATATGCATGGTATCATTGTATTAGAAGGCCTGGAAACAAAGAATTAAATATTTAGAAATAATCCAAACAACTCTTGGTACAAAGATGGACAATTATCTTAAAAGGGTATATATGGAATTCCAAAGAAAACTGTATTTAGATCCAAACAAAGGGAGTATGTCATGAGGTGAATGATAATTATTTAAGGTAGATCGTGGATCATGAAAGGTATGCATGAAGCCCTAATGCGGATGAAAGAATAATTATGTTTGTGCTCACCAAGGGTTCGAAGCCTTGCGCCTACGTATTCTCATCGTGCAATGAGAAAGTCATAACTCTGTAGTTCATGGAACCATGAAAACAGAGGAAATAGATTTAAAGTGATGAAAAATATAACTTGCCCCAAAAAACAATGGTAGCATGGGAAACCATAAAGTCCAATGAACTTTAAACCAAAGAGTAAAGGTTGTACATACTAAGATGTGAGGGGCCATAGGCATCATACCACTGTACTGTCATGACCAAAAACAAAGGAATCAGGTGTTTGGCATCAAGGCAAACATCTCTTGGTTCACAAGGTGGACAATTATCCTAAAATGATAGGTATGGAACCCAAAGGAGAATGATACTTGGTACAAGGAACGGTATATCACTGTACGGAGCAATCAATTTGAAACCAAAGAATGGTATATTGAATCCATGAAGGAAGTAAACTCTGAACTGAAAAGTAAATGAGGTATATACCAAGATGTGGAGGGCCATAGGCATCACACCATTGTATTGAAATGTCCCAAAACAAAGGAATTAGGTGTTTGGCATCATGGAAAACATCTCTTGGTTCACAAGGTGAACTCCGATTAAATCATCCTAAAAGGATATGAATGGAATCCAAAGTGAAATGTATTTGATTTCAAAAAGATGGTATTGATTGATGATTAAAGAATAAATAAGGTAGTATTAATAAATAAGGTATCTCGGGGAGAATTTGAATCCTCGTGCTTACGTATTCTCACCGTGCAATGAGAAAGTCAGAGCTTTGTAGTTCGGCCTACTACGAAAGGAACAAAGACAACAAGACATCGGGGCAAGATAAATGATAAATGATAATGAAGGATGAAGAAGACTTGGCAGTCATTTGATATGAACCACACTAAAGTCTATGAGTAAAGGTGAATACGATAAGCAACTGGGTCATTCGACCCGTACCAAAAATATTCAGAATGAGTTAATAGAGTTCTCCACTCTCATTCATTCTTTACTACTTAAGGCTCGTGGCATGTGATTCTTATCATAACTTTCAAGTTATTGAAGAAGAATCCTTGGTGCTCCTTGTGATGATGAAGACTTTGTCAATCATTTGATTTGAATTGCACTAAAGTCTATGAACAAAGGCGAGCACCTTGAGCAACAGGGTCATTCATCTTGTACCCTAAGATACCCTAGACAAGGATATGAATGCTTCACTCCCATCATTATTTATTACTTAAGGCTCATGGCATACAACTTGAATCATGATTGATAAGTTACTAATAGACGCTTATGATAGTTGCATTGTTGCATTGTTTCTTTGTGAAGTGGGACTTGAAGAAACACCTTTGATGTGCCTTGCATAATCCACAACTTGATTTATCTGGGATGCCTTGCATGAAAGTCTGAACTTGAGGCCTTGAGATCTACAGTAATACAGGAATTAGCCATATCAAGTGATCAATGGACTTTTGATCACTTGAATAGACTGAGGGATTATACATAAATAAAAGGATTTAGTTCATCAAAAATTCTTTTGAGAAACTTAAATCAAAGAGATTGAATTAATGGTTAATCATGTACAAATTATCTAAAGGTCAAATTATATTCACAAATCCTACACTAAGGGATCATGCAACATTATGATCAAATTAATCATCAATCATCAAATATCACATAAAAAATAATTGATTAAAAATATCCATTAATCTACATCAAACCCTAATCTAAGGGGACATGATATTCTATGACTAAACCCTAAGGTTAATAAGGTCAATTTACATGGATGATCAATTAGGAAATTAGTTCTAAAATTAAAAACCAATTATCCTAATTATCTAATTTTCTAACGAAAAAGTAATTAATTCTAACACATTAAAATTATAATTCTAATTATTCCTCAAATTATAATTAACTAATCAAGCTAATCTCTAATTAAATTTATCTAATTAACCTAATTAACAAAATTAGAAAGGCTAAAAACAACTAACAATATAACCAAAACACAATTAACTAAAATGGGCTCAAGTTGTGGGTGCAAGCCCATTCGGGGGGTGTAAGACTAGCCACACGTTTGTGCCGCATGCCCAAACAGATCTACTGCTCCAACGGTATGAACCAGATCAAAAGCCAAGTGAATCAGGTCCATCCTCATATCCACGTTCATCCAGGTCAAACTCGTTTGAATGCGCGTCGCTGAAGCTTGACCTCATTTGATCGATTCCAAGCATTTCGATCTCCAAAGTTCCATCGGAGTTCAGGCATCAGAATGAATATGGAATCGTTCATGCCATAAACATGTATGCATCTCTAATCTTCTTCACTCCTGCTTCAGAATGCTCAAACAGGCACCAAAGCTTCAAACGCAAATCCAAACCCGCGTCTGACCAACCCTCTAAAATCAAGTTGGTTCAATCGATTCGCAAACTCGAGAAATAGTGTGGATTTGTTGAAGAGCTTTAAGAAAAGAAGTGGAGGAATACTCACCGGAAATCGCGATGCGGTGGTTCTCAGGTGACTTCACATGTAATGCTTTGTTTTGCTCTTACTTTGATCTTCCACTACCTTGTGTTCTTTCCTTAATCCTCTTCTTCCTGATATTTCTGTTGAGTACTGATGAGTGCAGAGAGAGTATTCGAGAGTGAGAGGAAAAATCTGAGTGTGATTTATGAGGTGGGAGAAATGTGATCATTGAATGAAGAAAAGTGTTGCTTAATATTTATAGATTTCCATTTCTTAACTTTCTGTTAGAAATGCCACCGAAATTCCTTCCAAATGCAGATGAAATTTTCTCAGTTAGTTAGAAATGCATAAATCAGTTAGTGTAAAATCTGTGAATATGAATGTTGTTAATGTGTTAGTTAGCATCAAAATGAATTTGGAACTGTAAGTGCATCTGAGCTGAATTTAAGAATGAATTTAAGTGTGAATTAAAAGTGAAATGCAAATCGATTTTGAGCTTATTATTTTTCCTAACTTCTTCTACATAATGCTTAGCATTAAAAAATGGTTTGTATTGAAATTCTCTTTCTGTCAAATTGTGCAGGGTGTTTAGCAGTAACAAAAAGGCTTGTACTGATATGCTTTTACTGTCAAATGTTATACATGATGTTCACTAGTGTTGAAATCCATTTTTCTGTCAAATTTATGCAGGATGTTAACTTGTGTAGAAATTCTCTCTTTTCTTGGTTTGAATGGTCAATTGGTGATTGTGGTGGACTTATTTTGTAGGCCCATGGAGCTTCAATTTGTGCCATGTTGTTTGGAATGTAATAGCTTGAAGGAGCCTTGGCCATGACTTGGTTGAAATATGGATGTTTCAAGAATTACTTGGACTTGAAGAAATAGGCCATGAATTAGGAGATTAGGAGTTAAAATATTCTAGGTTACATGTTAATTTGTAATTGCTTCTTTTGATTGTATTCTATTTGGGATTACTGTATTGATTGTGATGCTTGAATTGCTTGATATATCAATTGCTTGCTTGCTTGGTGATCTCTGTGAGATGAGTTCTATACCCGAACTCGAATGCACCTTATGATAGGAGAATGGCATAGTCTCGTCGACTTGTGTGGAGTTATTCCTTAGCAAGTTGACTTGCGAGTCCATTCACTTGGTGGAGGTCATGTTGGATTAATGATGTCACACAAGTTATTTGTGGTTAGGCATTATTCTTCCAATATGTGCCGTAGAAGCCAAGGACCTTAGTTTACCCAAACCCATCTTGGCCTATTTTTAGGATGTAGTGTGGAGGTCGTTCAAATGTCAAATTTGATGTGATTGTTACGCGATACTACACTCATAAGAGTCTCTCTTGAGAATATTTTTGGAATACGAGTATTCGTTCCTCCGATAATATTCGAAAGATGGGATGATGACTATGGGAACCTCTGATAGAACATGTTCGGCAGGTTTAAACCATAGTACACTCCCTTTGGGTGGTTCTTAACCGAGACTCCATGCTCGTGACTCACAACAAACCCGTGATTCATGGTTGATCCGTTCAAACTATCGTTAATATCAATGGAACTTGGGTGTCGATAAGGTGAAAACCATAATCCACAAAAATGGATGATTGATATTAAGGATGGTTGAACCGTTCGTATATCGTTAATGTCAATGGAACTTGGGTGTCGATAAGGTGAAAACCATAATCCACCAAAATGGATGATTGATATTAAGGATAATATGAACCATGCCATGACCTTTGTCTGGTGTGCTTTGCTTGGTCCTTGAGTGTGATTGTTGCATTCATGCATTCATCTGCATCCATATCATCAGAAAAAAAGAAAATTTTCAAGGAACTTAAGGGGTTTATTTGCAAAATTTTCAGATATGGAAAGACAAAAAAGGCATACCAAGAAGTACAACTTCAGACAACCTGATTTGAAAGAGTTAAGGAATCTGACATCCTATGTACTAGATCCCTTGGGTTTCAAAGCTCGTTATGGGAAGCTTCTGCCTCTTCTGACTACTCAGGTTGACGAAGGGTTGATGGGCACTTTGGTGCAGTTCTATGAATCGCTGTATCACTGTTTCTCTTTTCCTGACTTTCAGCTATTGCCTACCCTTGAGGAGTATGCTCATCTTGTGGGTATTCCGATTCTGGATCAGGTGCCGTTCAGTGGCTTGGAGAGTATTCCTACTTCTCAAGAGATAGCTGACTTATTACACATAGATGAATCCTTGTTTAAAGCTCATATGACTACCAAAGGTGGAATTCAAGGTCTTCCTTCTGATTTCCTCATCGCTCAAGCTACCGTTTATGGGAAGGCCATGAGTGAGGATGCCTTTGAAGCCATATTCGTGCTTCTCATCTATGGATTGGTATTGTTCCCCAACATCGACAAATTTGTGGATGCGAATGCTATTAGGATCTTCTCTGCTCTTAATCCCGTTCCGACTCTGTTGGGTGATACCTATTTCTCTTTGCACTTGAGGAATGCAAAGGGTGGTGGCGCTATTGTGTGTTGTTTGCCTCTGTTGTATAAGTGGTTTATTTCTCACTTACCTCAGACGGTCGCCTTCAAGGAGAACAAGGGATGTCTACGGTGGTCTACGAGACTTATGTCTCTCACTAATGACGATATCTCTTGGTATGATCGTGTATATGACACTGTGCTGATTATTGACTCTTGTGGTGAATTCTCCAATGTGCCTCTTCTTGGTACATGTGGTGGGATTAGCTACAACCCTATCTTAGCACGACGTCAGCTTGGGTTCCCCCTAAAGGATAAACCTAATAACATTCTGTTAGAAGGTGTGTTCTTTCAGGAGGGTAAAGATCCCCAAGGCTTGAAGAGCAGAATGGTTCGCGCTTGGCGTAAGATTCACAAGAAGGGTAGAAGTGAGTTGGGTCCGAAGAATTGCATAGCTTTGGAGCCGTATACTGCTTGGGTAAGGAAGAGAGCATCTGAGTATCTCATGCCTTATGACTATCCGAGACCTACACCTTTGGTTGTGGCTGGGCCTTCAACCCTCCCTAACCAAGGAGTATAGGAGTTGAGAGACAAAGACCTTTCACGTGCCTGGATCCGTGAAAGAGAAGAGTTGCTTCAGCAGTTTAAGGAGAAGGACGCTCTGATTGAGTTCCTCGAGCATCAGGTGATTGACGATCCGAACGATGCCTGGACTTCCCTACTTCCTCAGTCTTCCAAGTTCTGGAAAAGGAGGTATGATAGACTCGCCAAAGAGAAAGCGGATATGGAAGCAGCATATGAGAGAGAGGTTAAGAGGCTTCGTGCAACTTATCTTCCGGCATCCCGAGCTTCTAGGGATCCATAGGATGTTTATTTTCCTTTTCTCTTGTAATGATTGACAATGTTGTACTTCTTTTTCTCAAATATATTTGATGAGATATTTTCCATATGCGATCAAATGCATAATATTCAAAATTTGCAAATAATACCCTAAAGTTCCTTCGAAAATAAAAGCAAATCATGTGCACGAGCATTGCATGCATCATTTGCATAAGGAGGTGTTTGTTCCGGTCTTCTTGTCTGTGGCCTAACTCTGTGCTCTTCATTTATTTTGAAGACAAGCTGACTCATCGGTACTACACCAGAGCCAACTCTTCCAGATTGATGGATCATCTTGAGCAAGAAAACCGTGAGCTCAAAGAGGAAGTCGCCAGACTGAGCGCTTTGATGGAATCTTTCCTAGCTGCTTAGAATCAGCCGTCTCCAGCACCTGCAACTCCTCCCCAGAGGACAGTCATTTTTGAGATTGTCTCCTCTACAGTGCCTGTTGCCAGTGCCCACTTCGTGCCAACAGCCATGCCGTCCGGGTTTCCGTGGGGGATGCCTCCTGGCTTTATGCCTGATATCCCTGCTCCGACTTTTGCTTCCATGTCGGCATCTAGGCTGGTCCTTGTTGTTCCTCCTCCTGTCGTGCATACCGTTCCTAGGGTAGACGACACCATCTATCATTCCGAGTCGTCTGAGGGCCCAGATTTTCATGAGAAGATGAACGCGATGAATGACCAATTTCTTGAGCTGCGCAAGGAATTGAAGAATCTTCGAGGAAAGGACCTCTTTGGCAAATTTGCTGCTGAACTTTATTTAGTTCCCGGTGTTAAAGTACCTGTGAAATTCAAGGTCTCAGACTTTGAGAAGTACAAGGGGAACACCTGCCCTCTCAGCCACCTGGTCATGTATGCCAGGAAAATGTCTACTCAAACGGATAATGATCAGCTACTCATTCATTATTTCCAGGACAGTCTGTCCGGTGCTGCACTGCGTTGGTATATGAGTTTGGACAGTGCAAACATCCGTTCCTTCAATGATCTTGGCGAAGCCTTCGTCAAGCAATACAAATATAATGTGGATATGGCTCCCGATCGGGATCAACTCAGAGCCATGTCCCAGAAGGACAAAGAGACATTTAAAGAGTACGCCCAGAGGTGGCGAGAGCTGGCAACTCAGATTATGCCTCCGTTGGAAGAGAAGGAAATGACCAAGATCTTCCTGAAGACCTTGAGCTCATTCTATTACGAGCAGATGATTGCTAGTGCTCCTTCTGACTTCACCGAAATGGTGAACATGGGGATGCGATTAGAGGAGGGAGTCCGTGAAGGACGTCTGACCAAGGATGAAGGCTCTTCTAGCAAGCGATATGGGGCGTTTGCGAAGAAGAAAGATGGAGAGGCACATGTTGTGCAATCCCATGTGAAACCCAGAAGACCCTCTGTGAAGAGGAAGCCTGTGCGTCATGCCAGCAATCAACACCAGGTTGCTCACATAGCACCTGTCTTCAGAGACAATCAGCAATATCAGCACAATAATCAACAACCATCTCAGCATCATCAGCAACAGCATCACCCTCAGCAGCAGGCCTATCAGCCTCGCAACAACAGTAATCAAGCTAGTACGAGTTATGAGAGGAAGAAGATCACTTTCGATCCGATTCCGATGTCATACGCAGAGCTGTATCCCTCTTTGATAGAGCGGAAATTGATTACTCCAAGGGATCCTCCTGCTATACCTGCTAACCCTCAGTGGTGGTATAAGCCTGATCAGCATTGTGTTTACCACTCTGGTGCTCCCGGTCACGATGTGGAGAACTGCTTTCCGTTGAAGACTAAGGTTCAAGACCTTATGAGATGCGGTATTCTGAGCTTTGAGGACGCAGGTCCTAATGTTACAAAGAACCCATTGCCCGAGCATGGGAAGTCTGTTAACATGGTCCAGGGTTGCCCTGGTAAATACAAGGTCAAATATGTTAGCCATATTCGACAGTTATTGGTTGAGTTGCATCGTCTACTGTGTGATTACAGTCATTTGGAGCACGATCATGATAAATGCCGTATCTGCTCTGTCAACAGATTGGGCTGTCGTCAAGTGCGGAAAGATCTTCAGGAATTGCTGGACGATGGGACCATTGAGATTCTTCAAAACAGAAATGTTGATGAAGACGAGCCAGAGGTTAATGTGATTTCTCCGGTGTTCAGGATCCCTGAGCCTGTTGTCATCCGATATGATGGTAACAAGCAGAAGGTTTCTCCTTCCCTGATTATCAAGCCTACAGGCCCTGTGCCTTATTCATCTGATAAAGCAATTCCCTTTTGTTACAGTGTTGTTGCTGTAGAAGATGGGAAAGAAGTGCCCTTGCCTTCATCCTCTGTTGTGAATATTGCTGATGTCAGCGGGTTGACCCGTAGCGGTCGTGTGTTTTCTGCACCCCCGAAGCCTCAGGCTGTTGCTGACTCTGTTGAGCGTCCGGTTGGGAATGCTGTGAATTCTCCGAACCCGGCACCTGTTGCTAAACCTTCATATGTACAAAAGACTCCTACTTCTTCTGTTGGTCCTAGTGGCATTGTGAATGAAGACTGTGATGAGATGTTGAGGCTCATCAAGAAGAGTGAGTACAATGTTGTAGATCAGCTTCTACAAACGCCGTCCAAGATCTCCGTGTTATCTCTGCTTCTAAATTCAGAACCGCATAGAGAGGCTCTGCAGAAAGTCTTGGATTTGGCTTATGTTGATCATGATGTCACTATTGAACAGTTTGACAACATTGTTGCAAACATTACTGCTTGTAACACTTTGAGTTTCTGTGACTCTGATCTCCCTGAGGAGGGAAGAGACCACAACATGGCTTTACATATATCCATGAATTGCAAGAACGACGCCATGTCCAACGTGCTGGTGGACACCGGGTCATCTCTGAATGTATTGCCGAAGACCACTCTCTCTAGATTGTCATTTCAAGGGCCTCCCATGAGGCAGAGTGGAGTTGTTGTGAAAGCTTTTGATGGGTCGCGTAAGACTGTGATTGGGGAAGTTGATCTCCCAATCAAGATTGGACCAAGTGATTTCCAGATCACCTTTCAGGTTATGGATATCCACCCATCTTATAGCTGTCTCCTAGGCAGACCATGGATTCACGAGGCTGGCGCCGTGACATCCACCCTACACCAGAAGCTGAAATTTGTTAAGAACAAGAAACTGATTGTAGTAGGGGGAGAAAAGGCTCTCCTGGTTAGCCACTTATCTTCCTTCTCATACATCGATGTTGAGGATGAAGTTGGAACACCTTTCCAAGCTTTATCTATAGCCGAGCCTGTTGAGAAGAGGTCTCCTTCATTTGCTTCCTATCGATATGCGAAACTGGCCATCGAATGTGGTGCAGTTGCTGGTCTAGGAAAAATGATTGAGCTTGAAGATAACAAGTCCCGGGCTGGCATTGGCTATTCTTCTAGGGTCTTCAACGAGCAAGGGCTGTTCAAGAGTGGAGGTTTCATCCACGCCGATCAAGCTGACGAAGCTGCTGCTATTCTGGAAGAGGATGTAGAGGACTCTGACAACTTTGTCATCCCTGGTGGGATCTGCCACAATTGGGTCGCTGTGGATGTTCCTACGGTCATTCATAAGTCAGCGTAATATGTTTGCTTTGTTTAAAAACCCTTCTCCCATGCCAAAAGGAGAAGCGATGACATTGTTGGCAACATTTATACAATGATATTTCATTCAATAAATTCATGTTAAACATGTGTTTTTCCAATTGTTTTCACTTTTTGCTTTTTGCATGAAATTGGTGATCACAAAAAACCCTAAAAACAAGAATAAAAGCAATCTTTTCATCTGCATAATGATTGCCTTGTTTGATTTCTAAAGCTTTCATATCCAAAATCATTATGCAGGTTGATTCTAAAACCCATTGAACATAATGATCCAACGCCATCTCCCAATTTTGAATTCCCTGTATTCGAGGTAGAGGAAGATGATGTTGAAAGGATTCCTGACGAGATTTCCCGTCTTCTTGAGCACGAAGAGAAGATCATTCAGCCGCATCTTGAGAATCTGGAAACAGTCAACTTGGGGTCTGAAGATTGTGTTCGGATAGTGAAGATTGGGGCACTCCTTGAAGAGTCTGTCAAGAAGGGGTTGATCAGTTTGCTACGAGAATATTCCGATATCTTCGCTTGGTCGTATGAAGACATGCCGGGTCTAGATACAGATATTGTGCAACATTTCCTGCCTCTGAAGCCTGAGTGTGTGCCTGTGAAGTAGAAGCTCAGAAGAACTCATCCAGATATGGCGGTAAAGATCAAAGAGGAAGTTCAGAAGCAAATTGATGCGGGGTTTCTGGTGACTTCTACGTATCCTCAATGGGTGGCCAATATTGTGCCTGTGCCTAAGAAAGACGGAAAAGTCCGTATGTGTGTTGATTACAGAGATTTGAATAAGGCTAGTCCGAAAGATGATTTCCCTCTACCACACATTGACATGTTGGTAGATAATACAGCTAAATTCAAAGTCTTCTCATTTATGGACGGATTTTCCGGATATAATCAAATCAAGATGGCACCCGAGGATATGGAGAAGACAACATTCATCACACCTTGGGGAACATTCTGTTATCGAGTGATGCCCTTCGGTTTGAAGAACGCTGAAGCCATGTATCAACGAGCTATGACTACCTTGTTTCATGACATGATGCACAAGGAGATCAAGGTCTATGTCGATGATATGATTGCTAAGTCACGAACGGAAGTTGAACATGTTGAACACTTGTTGAAGCTTTTTCAGCGTCTGAGGAAGTTCAAGCTTCGTCTCAATCCGAACAAGTGTACATTTGGAGTCCGTTCTGGCAAGTTATTGGTTTTATAGTCAGTGAGAGAGGTATTGAGGTTGATCCTGCAAAGGTCAAAGCAATACAAGAGATGCCTGTGCCCAAAACTGAAAAGCAAGTCCGAGGTTTTCTTGGCCGCTTGAACTACATTTCCAGATTTATATCCCACATGACTGCCACATGTGCGCCGATATTCAAGCTCCTCCAGAAAGATCAGTCTCATGATTGGACCGAGGATTGCCAGAAAGCTTTCGACAGTATCAAAGAATATCTGTCTGAACCTCCGATCTTGTCTCCGCCTGTAGAGGGAAGACCATTGATCATGTATCTGACTATTCTTGAAGACTCAATGGGTTGTGTACTCGGTCAGCAAGACGAATCGGGAAAGAAAGAATGTGTTATATACTACCTGAGTAAGAAGTTCACTGATTGTGAGTCTCGATACTCAATGCTAGAGAAGACATGCTGTGCTTTGGCTTGGTCCGCTAAGCGTTTACGCCAGTACATGATAAATCATACAACTTGGTTAATATCCAGAATGGATCCAATCAAGTATATTTTCGAGAAGCCTGCTTTAACAGGGAGAATTGCCCGTTGGCAGATGTTGTTGTCTGAGTATGATATCGAGTATCGAGCTTAGAAAGCTATTAAAGGTAGTATCTTGGCTGACCACTTGGCACATCAGCCGATTGAAGATCATCAGTCAGTTCAGTACGACTTCCCAGACGAGGAGATTCTGTATTTGAAAATGAAAGATTGTGACGAACCTACACTTGATGAAGGGTCAGAGCCTGGTTCCCGATGGAGTATGGTATTCGATGACGCTGTAAATCAGTACAGAAATGGAATTGGGGCAGTAATCATTACTCCTCAGGGCACACATATTCCTTTTACAGCAAGGCTAACTTTCAAATGCACGAATAATATGGCTGAGTACGAAGCATGTATTATGGGATTGGAAGAATGCATCAATATGAGGATCAAGCATCTTGATGTTTACGGTGATTCGACCTTAGTTGTCAATCAGATCAAGGGTGAATGGGAAACGAATCAGCCTGGTCTTATTCCATACAGAGATTATGCGAGGAGGATTTGAACGTTCTTTACAGAAGTTGACTTTCATCATATCCCTCGAGAGGATAATCGGATGGCAGATGCTCTTGCTACGCTTGCTTCAATGATTGTGGTCAAATATTGGAATGAAGTTCCCAATATTACTGTGATGCGCTTGGACAGACCAGCTCACGTATTTGCAGTTGAAGAAGTCAAAGATGATAAGCCTTGGTATTATGATATCAAATGTTTCCTCCAGAACCAGGTCTACCCGCCTGGGGCATCTGTGAAAGACAGGAAAACTTTGAGAAGGTTGTCAGGCAGTTTCTACCTCAATGGCGAAGTGCTTTACAAGAGAAATTTTGACATGGTTCTGCTCAGATGCGTGGATAGACACGAAGCAGACCTGTTAATGGCTGAGGTCCATGAGGGTTCATTTGGTACTCATTCCAATGGACATGCCATGGCCAGAAAGATGTTGAGAGCAGGCTACTATTGGCTGACAATGGAGTCTGACTGCTGCAAATACGTGAAGAAATGCCACAAGTGTCAGATTTACGCAGACAAGATTCATATTCCTCCGACACTTCTGATTGTGATTTCATCACCATGGCCTTTCTCTATGTGGGGAATTGACATGATTGGCATGATAGAACCGAAAGCGTCCAACGGACACAGGTTTATTCTCGTAGCAATTGATTACTTCACCAAATGGGTTAAAGCCGCATCATATGCGAATGTGACCAGGCAGGTGGTCGTGAAGTTTGTCAAGAATCAGCTGATATGCCGTTATGGTGTGCCTGATAAGATCATTACTAATAATGGATCTAACTTGAACAATAAAATGATGGAAGAGCTGTGCGCTGAGTTCAAGATTGCACACCATAATTCCTCTCCTTACAGACCCAAGATGAATGGGGCTGTTGAAGCTGCTAACAAGAATATCAAGAAGATTATCCAGAAGATGACAGTCACGTACAAAGATTGACAATGGATGCTGCCATTTGCTTTGCATGGATATCGTACATCTGTCCGCACTTCAACAGGGGCAACCCATTTTTCTTTTGTTTACGACATGGAGGCTGTTCTCCCAATAGAGGTGGAGATCCCATCAATGAGAGTCTTGATGGAAGCCAAGTTGACTGATGCTGAATGGATCCAGAGTCGTTACGACCAGCTGAATTTAATCGAAGAGAAGAGATTGATTGCCATGTGCCATGGTCAGTTATATCAGCAAAGAATGAAGAAAGCATTCGATAAGAAGGTCAAGCCTCGTGTGTTCCGAGAAGGTGACCTTGTGCTCAAGAAAGTTTTGTCTTTCGCGCCCGATTCTAGGGGCAAGTGGACTCCAAACTATGAAGGTCCATATGTTGTCAAGAGAGCCTTTTCAGGAGGAGCTTTAATGCTCACAACTATGGATGGGGAGGATTTCACTCGTCCTGTGAATTCAGATGCAGTCAAGAAATACTTCGCCTAAAAAGAAAAATAGAATAGCTCGCTAAGTTGAAAACCCGAAAGGGCGGCTTAGGCAAAAATGAGCGTCTCGGTGGATTGAAAACCCGAAAGGGCGATCCAGGCAAAAATTAGAGACATATAAAAAAATGAATTTGCATCCCGCTAGATTGAGTACCTCACCCGGGGGAAATCTAGGCAAAAATTAGGGATTTGGCAAGTAACTGCATCCTGACAAGACTTTCTGTTTTACAACCGTCTTTTCGTCAGAGATTCTCGCTCAGTCATCGTCAACTGAAGTTTCAAATACATCGGATTCAAATTGGTAGAGAAATGGTCACTATGTTCAATGTAGCCCTTTTCCAATATATATCACCGATTTCAAATTTTGTACAGATCTATGGAGTCTTGCCATTTGCAGACTACCATTCCATCAAATCAATTTGAGCTTTTATCCAAATATTTGCACTCTTATTTGTTTCAATTCAACAAATATTTTGCATGTTTTAATTGATAAAATGTCATTGTTTTAAACAAACAATTTTTTTCATAAAATTGTTTTTAAACAAAGTGAACATTCACAATGATGAAAGGATACTTAAGAAACTCTCAGTGCTCTCCCAAGGGTGGCATGATTTCCAACAGGGTAAGACTTTTGTTCATATTCCTGGCATGGCTGTGTCCTCTTTCTCCAGATTGTTGTTAGGGTTTCTCCCCAAACAAAGCTTCTGTTGAGATTTTTTTTCCCAAGCAGGGTGTTTGTTGGGATTTCTCCCGAACGGATTTTGTTGAGCAGAGCCTTTCTTATGACTCCTCCTCATTCGGAGTGCTTGTTGAGGTTTTCACCTCCCCTTCCGTCAGCAGAGCAGTGATTCTTTCCTCCTCAACAGTTGTGATTCCTTGTGGAAGGTTCGGTATTTGGTGGTTGATCCCCAGATAAATCCCCAGTAGATTGGTGGCATGGTGGATTGTATCTATGATGATTCCTCCCCTGCAGAGATATGGTGATTTCCTCATATCTCCAATCCCCAGTAGAGTTGCTTGTGTGGCAGGATCTATTTGTGTGATCTTTTCTCCTTCAGTGTGTTTCCCCCAATGGAGTTGTTTGGAGTTGCTTTCATGGCAGTTTTCGCCGGTGCAGTGAGCTCCTCTTTCCCAGCTGAGACTGATGATCCATCCTTGCAGAGATCTTGCTGTTTCCTGATCCCGTCAGAGTTGATTATTCTCCGGTGATCCTGGCTTTCTCTCCTGTGGTGTAGTACCGGGCGTTTGTTTCCTGGACTTGTTTGTGTTAGAAATGTCTGTTTGTCAGCATTCATCAAACATAAATCACAGCATATTCATGCATAAACATAACATTCAGATATTCATGTTGCATCTTTTTGCCATATATCTTTTGTTTGTTGTCTCCTGCTAATTGGTGATATGGATCTCCCCAGTAGATCTCCAAGCAGATGTCGGGTGTCTAATCTCTCAATATAGAGTCAGCCCCTTAAGCAGAAAGTATCTGTCTTTCCTTCTGCCTTTCCCCACTGAGATACATCCTCGTGGACGACGGTTGTTTCCGTTTATTCCCAACACATATAATGGGATGGGTTTTCCCTATTGAGTTATATCCTCATTAGGATGAGTCTTGATTCAGTTTGCCTTTTTAGTTTGATCCTAAATTGGCCTTTTGTGACTGTCTCTTGTGCTTCCCTGTGGAATAAATGAATAGTTGCTCAGTAACCGGCAATCATTCACTTTGTCCTCAGCGGAATTTGCGGCCTTCTACCCAGTAACCGGTAGTTGTAAGTCCTATCCTTTGTGGTTTTCTACCCAGTAACTGGTAGTTATAAACCCTAGTTGTTTTCCCCGTGCGGAGTAGTGATCCTTTCGCTCCCCACGCAGAGTTTGTGGCTTCTACCCAGTAACCGGTAGTTGTAAGTCCTTTCTTTGTGGTTTTCTACCCCGTATTCGGTAGTTATAAATCCTACTTGCATCCCCTAGCAGAGGTAATCTTTGTGGTTCATCCTGGTTGATGGCGGATTTTGTGGTTTTCTACCCAGTATTCGGTAGTTGTAAATCCTATGTGGTTGTTTTCTCCCTATCGGAGTTTGTGCTTCCCTGTGGAATAGATGGATAATTGCTCAGTAATCGGCAATCATTCGCCTTATCCTCAGCTGAGTCTTAGGTCTTCTACCCAGTATTCGGTAGTTGTAAATCCTATTTTCTCCCCTTTGCAGAGTTAACCTTGTTGTTCATCCTAACCGATGACGGTTACTCGTCTGTGGTTTTCTACCCAGTATTCGGTAGATGTAATCCCCTCTTTGTGGTTATCTTCATCCAGTATTCGATGTTGATATTCCCTCCTTCTTGTGGATAATTGCCGTATGCTAGCAATTTTATCCTCAGCAGGTCCTTTCACCGTTTGCCAGTGATTTGTTCCCCGGATCATCGATTTTTTATCAATGCATCCCCAGTGAGTCATCTTTCATTTACCATTTGCCGATAATGTCTGTTGCTCCCTTTGATCGGTCATCATTATATACCTAGTTTTGGTATCCCGATGCCTTTCTTTTCGGATGATTTATCCTTTATTAACCCAGTAACCGGTTGTGGATAGTCTTTCATGCGAGTATATTATCTACGTTCTGACGGTAATAGATAATATATCTCATGCATTCTTCAGTCGAAGCCTGTTGTGTTTCCCCAGTTGAGTAAGATTCGTGTTCCCTTGCGGAATCGAATATTCATTTCTACCCCTTTTTGAGCATATCCCCCAGTAACTGGTGATATGTCTCCTGGATAATTGTCGTATGCTTGCAATTTATCCCCAGCGAGTCATCTTTCGTCTACCCTGTTGTTGTTGGTAACGATTGTTTCTCTTTTCGGTAGGTCACCTATTATATACCCAGTAACCGGTATCCCTGGTGTTCCTTCCATGCGAGTATATTATCTACGTTCTGACGGTAATAGATAATATATCTCATGCACTCCTTGGTCAAAATCTTTTGTTTTTTCTCCAGCGGAGTAAGATTCGTATTCCATGTGGAATCGAATGTCCATCCTTTAACAAGTTTGCGTTTAGCCCTCCTTTCGGATGATGAGTGTTTTGGAAGTAAAAACCAATTCACGTTTCGGTCGGCCACCTATTATATACCCAGTAACCGGTATCCCTGGTGTTCCTTCCATGCGAGTATACTATCCACGTTCTGACGGTAATGGATAATATATCTCATGCACTCTTTGGTTGAAGCCTTCTGTCCTTCCCCATTTGAGTAAGATTCGTTTTCCCTTTGCGGAGTCGAATGTCCATCCTGTAAGTCGATTTGCTTTTTCAAAGCCCTCCTTTCGGATGATGAGTGTTTTGGAAGTAAACCCCAATTCACGCTTTGGTTGGTCACCTATTATATACCCAGTA
Source organism: Lathyrus oleraceus (assembly GCF_024323335.1). NCBI lineage: Eukaryota > Viridiplantae > Streptophyta > Magnoliopsida > Fabales > Fabaceae > Lathyrus > Lathyrus oleraceus. The sequence goes on from NC_066583.1 coordinate 178,286,162, forward strand.
ACCGGTATCACTGGTGTTCCTTCCTTGTTGCTCCCTATTATGACCTTGGTCCCCTGTGGAGTTAGATTTGCCTGAGTTGATGTACCTTTTTCAGGTCTTCCTCAGATGTTTTTGGTTGATTGATATCTCTCACCCTTATACCGGTCTTAGATATTCATTCTTCCTGAGCGTGTTGTTCTTTCACCCAGTAACCGGTGTTCAGATCACATGTCTCTTTGAGCTTGTTACCCAGTAACCGGTAACACCTCACCCCTTTTGCTTCCCTTGGAGAGTCTTTGATAGATTTCCCCATTGGAGTATCTCTGTTGTTGATTTTTCCCTTGTGTTGTATTGGCATAACTCCCCAATACATGCATTTTCTAGGCAGAGTTGTCTTGTCAGCTCTTTCCCCAGCCCGAGTCCGGATTTTTATCCGAAGTATCCTTTATGGATAGTTTTGCTGTGTTGGCGTTTTTCCCAATACACGCATTTTTGAGTCAGCTTGAGTCTTTCCATTGGATTTGTTCCCTTTGGAAACTCTTTTTCCCAGTGTCCGTGTTTTACTCCCCAGTATAGTCTCCAGTTTCAAGTCGTGTCCTGCTCACGCATTCTTTTCTTATCCCCTTGAGAGTCCCCGTTTGAGTCTCTGTATTCCTAGTGAGTGTATTATTCCAATGGATTGTATTTCTCCTGATTTTCTTTTCTTCTTTGTGGACCCATATTCCCACAGAGATAATTCGTTTTGCATTCATACATTTGCATCATGAGGTCTCTTAGGGACCAAAATTTGTCTCATTGTTGTTATTTAAGCCCATTCTACCGCGTCGAGACGAAGATTTTAACCTTCATTTCTCCGGCTAGAATGACCTTAAATAGGGGCATCTGTAAGACCCCAATTTTTGACCCTAAGATCCCTCATGGCATCATATCATTTCATTGTATAACCTCAAGGATCTTTGAGCATCTTGCCTTCCTTCCCTGTGGGTGGGATCTCTTTGAGAGTGGTTTTGGATCACCAAGCATTGCTTACATTGTATATCATTGCTTTTCTTTTAATCACTAACCAAAAAGTACAAAAATATGTCATTAACCTTTGTTACTTGCAGCTTAAGCAGCCACAGGTCAAGGCAATTCAAGTGAATCATTTGTACAAGAGCTGAGGGTATTTTCTTGAGATGAAGATCATGTGATCATTATATTTGAGCTTACATGAGCAATGGTTTTATTTTGAAGCAAATTTCCCAAGTGGTTGAGGCTCAAATTCATCAGGCATTGCCAAGGTCATCTGAGGACCATTTAGTCAAATGTACAGTCAATTGGAGGCTTTGAGGTGTGGGAATTGATCTTGACATCCTCATTCATGTTCAAACAAGGCCTATTCATCATGTCAAACATCCATATTGAAGAATTTGAAGCCAGTGCAAAAGTTTCCCAAAATGGAAAGTGACCTATAATTTCAAGTTTCCAAAAATAGCAAGTTTTTGGTTCACATTCAACTTGACTTTCCAACATCAAAGAAGCTTCAAATGAATTTTTGTCCAACATGAAAGTTGAATATCTTTCTCTCCCATTTCCAAAATGTCCAAGATCATGAGCATCTGATGAATGGTTAAGGAGTTATGATCCAATAATTGCAATGTGTGCATGGAACTTCAACAAGCCATAACTTTTGATCCAAAGCTCCAAATTGAGTGCCTCTTTTTGCATTAGGCTCCTCATGACATATATTTTCCAAATCCAACATTGCATTGCATAAAATTTACTCATATTATCATTTGCCCATGCATGTTCATTTTGGAGGGAAAGTTGGAAATTCAAAATTGGTGCATCATATGAACAAAATACCATTGCCATCATGTGCATGAGATGTTTTTAAGTGAAATTCCACCTCCATATAGCACTGTTCACGTGCTCATTCACCATGCATAGGTGTTTTTACTAATTTTGCCATGCACCTCATATTTGATTAATTTTCCATTAACCATTACTTAATTAATTTTTCAGAGTGATTAACATGTCATATAAAGCCTTAATCATAACAGAATTGTTCATAACATCACATTCTAGATCTCAAATTTCTTCTTTCCCTCCATTTTTGCTCTCAATTTAAACTTCAAATTTTTCCACATAGCACCTGAATTTTATTGGATATTCGTGTTCTCTGATCATCATTGAGTGCAGATCAAGCTCTTGATTGAAGAATTCGAGCCACAATCAAGCACACCAAGCTCAAGAACATGAAGATGGAAGTTGCAATCTGAGCTAGATCCAAGCCATTTCAAGCTTCAATTCGTGCCTAAAGCTTCAATATACGAGTGATAGAGGAGATCTGGACATTGCTAGGCCTTGAATCGCTTGTTTCATCGTTCTGCTCTTCAAGAGGTGTGAAATTCGATCCTCTTAATTCTTGATTTTATGCACATGTTTAGATAGATCTTTTCATGCTGATAATCCTGATGCTTTTAGAATTTGAAATGGTTGAGTATTGATCGAGTTATGTTGTGTAGAAGTTTTGAATGCATTTATGTTTCTCTTCGATTTGCACTGGTTATGAGGAATTAATGTGATTTGAGCCTGGATTCGTGTTGTACGTGGAATAAGCTTTCGAATGATATAATTTTTGCACGTTTCTGGATTTTTTTTTGAACATGTTACTGTAGCTCCGCCGTCTTCACGAAGAAGACGGTGGAAACCACCTCCTGGCCGCCGTCTGTCATGAATGCTAGGGTTTATCCTAGTCACTGCCACGCATGCGCTTAAGTGTCCAAACTATTGGCTAGCGTTTCGTTGACCATGTTCACATACGCGTTGAATCTGACTGGGCGTCAACTCAATAATTGAAGCGCTGCGTTTAGTAGCTAGCGCACCTCCTTCGATCTTTGGCAATTGCACTTTGTGAATTTATTTTGTTTCCAGCGCATTTTTCCTTTGTACATGGTTCAATCCTCTGCTCCAGCATTTTTCAAATTAACCAAATCATTTCATTTCCCTCCAATTATCATATGATTTCTTCATTTTTATTTCAATATTTTCTCCAACTTTCAAAAATCATAATAAATTGAAATTTAATCCATATCACTCCCAATTTTTTGCTACATGTTCATATGGATGTCTTTTATTTTGTGATGTGAATTTCTGGATTTGTGCATTGCTGGAATTTGAAATGTGATTGATTACTTGAATATGATGCAAAATGTGACATGTTGTACCAATTCTATTGTGAAATGCTCATACATTGGCCAATTGATTTGAAATTTGGTATGCTGATTCCCAACGTGTTACGTGATTTTTGAGGCTTGGTTGTGCATTTTTAGCATTTTTCATCTCTGTTTTAGGCACATGAATGTATGGTGTGACAATGTGTGTCACACAATTTGATGTTGATCTAGTTCATTTTCATTGACATATCAATTGATCTTTTCTGGTTACAATTTTTTGTATGATGCTTGTGTATGACATGTATACACATAAAAATTTCTATGATTGTTTGATTCATTTCTGTTTTAATATGGAACTTTCATTCTTGATGACCAATTGTGTGCTTTGTAATTGCCTTTGCCATATCTTGCTCATGTGATGACTTTGCTTGATGCTTTAGACTTGGTCCTTTTTAGGACATGTTCTCACTTGTTTAAATGAGCTTCATGTTGAATATTGGTTGTTGTTTTGACTTTTTGCTTTGCCTTTGACCCTAGGCTTTGCCCTAGGGGTTTGTACTCACAATTTGAGCTTTGCCTTTCAGGTTCAAGCAATTAGTTCTAATGGATGATGTGATCTCCTTGCTTGAGATGAAATTTACTTTGTTCAACTAATTTTGATTGTGTTGTAGGTCCTTTGGTGGCTAACTCACTTGAGTGTTTGCCTCTTATGGCTTACATGTTGTGTATATTGGGAATGTCTGACTGTTGTTAATTGTTTGGTTGTCTGAATGTGAATACTGATTGTTTAGCTTTTCATACAGGTACCTTAGCCGCTTAAGCTCATTATCTGAGCTTTGCTTTGCTTGTGGTTGGTTTACCACTTAGGTAAATTCTCTAACTCCATGTAGTCTGGAAGCCTTGTCGTTTCTGTTTGGCAGGCATTTGGCTGAAGTCCTCCTTAAGAGGCAATGTCTGTGATTGTTTATATTTGTGCCATGTACTTCAAGTCCTCCTAAGTGAAGAGGCGATTGGCAGATAGAAGGGATTTGCAATCAATCCCCTGCTATTCAGTTGAGTCTTTCATTATGCTCGCACTACGTGCTGTTGCATTTGAATAAACACCCAAGATCATTGTATATCAAGTCAGTCATGTGGAATAGAGTTCCTCATTTTGGACTCCCACACCTTCTTTGATTCAAGCTCACCCAGGCCAGGGTTAAGAGCTATGAGGTCTAACCCTCATTACCTTTCATCTGCTCACCCTAACGGTCAATGTCAGTGGTTAAGAGTCTCAACACCCATAACAGTATTGGCTTGTTTGTCAAGGTTGATATGACCCCTTGACTAAAGCCCGACTTTGATTGAGCCTCTTGCTTGTGTATAGAGTGTGCTAATTGATGGCTGTGATTGATTGTGTTTGCTTTTGCATATTGTTTTGCACATTGTTTTGCATATTGTTTGTGCATTTGTTATTTGTTTTGTTTGAGGAGTCAGGTGTAAGACCATTGATTGGCTATTTGTTTCCTGTTCCTTTTGGGGAGCTGGATATAAGACCATTGATTGGCACTCCATTTCCTATATTGTTTTGTTTGAGGAGTCAGGTGTAAGACCATTGATTGGCTATCTGTTTCCTGTGTTTGTTTCTTTGTGGAGTTAGATGTAAGACCATTGATTGCCTATCTGTTTCCTATCTGTTTTCTTCTGTGGAGTTAGATGTAAGACCATTGATTGGCTATCTGTTTCCCATGTTGCTTCGTGGAGTTGGACGTAAGACCATTTATTGGCACTCCGTTTCCCATCTCGTTTCGGAGTTGGATATAAGACCATTTATTGGCAATCCATTTCCAGTTTCTGTTGTTCTCTTATGAGACCCTTGCTTATTTGCTTATTGCTTTGTGTTGCTTAATTCCAAAGGAACTTCCTTGGATCATTTCTATGATCTTGAGAAAGCAACTCCTATTTGTGGCTTTGTCCCTTAACCCTTTTGTGCTTAACCTTGAACCTTGTTTTCACCCCTAGCCTTAAACCAGAAAACTTTTGTGCAAACATTTTCACCTGTTTTCAAAACTAGAAACCTAGGCCTTAAGCCTTTGATTTTCAAACTTATTTTCATAATACTCATTATAATTGAACTCTAATTCATACTTTGACTTCATTTGTGAATAATTCTAAGTTGGTTAATTCAACCCATTCAATTGTTTTTGTGGCCCTTGTCCACTTCTTAATCAAGTTTTCATACATTAGCCATAGATCTGAATTATCATGGTGGTTGATGTAAATCTCACCGTATCCTTAGTGATTGAATTGTAAGACTTCCATGCTTATTATAGGGTTAACCCCTCACTAGCATGTTGAAGCTGTTCTCACATGGTGGACTCGTGGTTCAGGTTGAGTTTTCTCCCGTTGATAATGAAAGACCTTAAGGCTTTTGTTTAAAATCAATCCACTCACTTTTTGGAAATCTTTTAGCCGAACTACGGCGTTTTGATCCTTATCTTTCATGAAAAGGTACGTAGGCAATGGGTTCATCCATTCAAACACAAAAATAATAAACTTGTACATTCTTTTCTCACCTCTTCCATCATGTTTGCACAATAAATATTTTCATAAACAAACAATTTTACAACAAGTTATGAAAAGGGTTCCCTAGGAGTACCTAGGATGTTGTGGGTGCCTAACACCTTCCCACAACATAATTACCCCCTTACCCAGATCTATGTACCCTTTTTATTAGTTTTCTTTGCAAAACTTCTTAGGCTTTTGTTCGCTTTCTAGCCATTCCTTTGGATAAATAGAAGTACGGTGGCGACTCTATCTTTGTATGCTTTGCTTTTGATTTAGTCAATAAATCTAAAGGTAACGAATACACCGCTACACTAGCTGGCAAATGAAAGGAGAATCCAATGCTATTTTAATTTAATGTTATTATTCTGAAAATCAATATTGTTATTCATTTTTTGACAAAAATATGATTATCACAAATAAAAGATTTAATTATTTAATTTGATATTTTGAATAAATAAATAAAATGACCTGATTAAAAATAGAAATTGGATATAAGTTTATTCAAAAAATTAAATCGGACACACTAAAATGATCAACATCAAATATACTTATTGAAAAAAACAGTGTTTCTTCAAATTCTGAAATAAATTTGCACCGGTTAAAAGGCTCAGGCGGGTCGAAATGTAATCGAAACAGTCGCTGAAAAATACAACGAGCTCACCAGGTTAAACTACGTGAACCGTAGATTAATAATACTGGCGTCTGTGATTTTAACTTTGAAACTTTTTACCCGCTGATTTTGCACATTCTTGAGGAACAATTTAACCGATTTGTCTGTATTTTTAATAAATTCATTCTGACTGATATTTTAGGCATTATTCCTGATGCAATGTATGTCATGCTTATGCATATGATGCAAAATAAAAATGAAATCAATTCTATGAAAATCTAAATATGCCCGGACAAAATTGGGGTATGACACATATAACATTCAAAGCTTTGCTAAGTCACATTATAAAAATAAAACATTGCTAAGTCACAAACTTAAGCTAGCGGAAATATACCCGAACGCATCGCATGTTCGAACATACAACCGAGTCGCCATCAAGCTTTATTTATTCCCGAAGGAAATGGAAAACATCGATAAAACCCTGAGAAAGAGAAACTGGATAAGGAAGTCAGTTATACAAGGGGGATGTATTAGCACCCCTCACATCTGTTGTACTCAATAGGAACCGTTTTGACCGTTCTTTGCTTAAATGGGTGTTATATCTAAGGATTACTCGTGAAAGAATAAGGGAAAGGAAAATAAATAGATAAAGTGCTCGGAGAGGATTGGGGCCCTCATGCCTACGCATCCTTATAGTGCAATAAGGAATTCGGAGCTCTGTAGTTCATACAACTAATGGTGGGAGGTGAAATAAGAATGATAACAAATATGGTCTGAACCAAAGGATTATGTTATTTGACTCCAAAAGGGGTGAAATCTGAACCCAAGAGGAAAACTAGTATGAACCAACAAGTGAGTGGCCTAAGGCATGGTATCATTGTATTGGAATAACCGAAACAAAGAGAATTAAATGTCTGGAAATAAGCCAAACAACTCTTGGTTCACAAGCAGACACAAGATGAAGCTCAAAGAAATCTTGTATTTGGCTCACAGAGAGAGGTATATCACACGAAGTGAATGAATGTAGTAGGCTTTGAATGAAGGTAGTGACTAATGGTCCATGGAGATGAATGAAGTGATAGAGAAAAGTAACCAATGTCAGAGAAATGAAGGATTTGGTAAAAGTGATTGAAGGGTATAATTTGAAACCATATAGTACAGGTGGCACAAACCAACAAATAAGGGGCAATATGCATGGTATCATTGTATTAGAAGGCCTGGAAACAAAGAATTAAATATTTAGAAATAATCCAAACAACTCTTGGTACAAAGATGGACAATTATCTTAAAAGGGTATATATGGAATTCCAAAGAAAACTGTATTTAGATCCAAACAAAGGGAGTATGTCATGAGGTGAATGATAATTATTTAAGGTAGATCGTGGATCATGAAAGGTATGCATGAAGCCCTAATGCGGATGAAAGAATAATTATGTTTGTGCTCGCCAAGGGTTCGAAGCCTTGCGCCTACGTATTCTCATCGTGCAATGAGAAAGTCATAACTCTGTAGTTCATGGAACCATGAAAACAGAGGAAATAGATTTAAAGTGATGAAAAATATAACTTGCCCCAAAAAACAATGGTAGCATGGGAAACCATAAAGTCCAATGAACTTTAAACCAAAGAGTAAAGGTTGTACATACTAAGATGTGGGGGGCCATAGGCATCATACCACTGTACTGTCATGACCAAAAACAAAGGAATCAGGTGTTTGGCATCAAGGCAAACATCTCTTGGTTCACAAGGTGGACAATTATCCTAAAATGATAGGTATGGAACCCAAAGGAGAATGATACTTGGTACAAGGAACGGTATATCACTGTACGGAGCAATCAATTTGAAACCAAAGAATGGTATATTGAATCCATGAAGGAAGTAAACTCTGAACTGAAAAGTAAATGAGGTATATACCAAGATGTGGAGGGCCATAGGCATCACACCATTGTATTGAAATGTCCCAAAACAAAGGAATTAGGTGTTTGGCATCATGGAAAACATCTCTTGGTTCACAAGGTGAACTCCGATTAAATCATCCTAAAAGGATATGAATGGAATCCAAAGTGAAATGTATTTGATTTCAAAAAGATGGTATTGATTGATGATTAAAGAATAAATAAGGTAGTATTAATAAATAAGGTATCTCGGGGAGAATTTGAATCCTCGTGCTTACGTATTCTCACCGTGCAATGAGAAAGTCAGAGCTCTGTAGTTCGGCCTACTACGAAAGGAACAAAGACAACAAGACATCGAGGCAAGATAAATGATAAATGATAATGAAGGATGAAGAAGACTTGGCAGTCATTTAATATGAACCACACTAAAGTCTATGAGTAAAGGTGAATACGATAAGCAACTGGGTCATTCGACCCGTACCAAAAATATTCAGAATGAGTTAATAGAGTTCTCCACTCTCATTCATTCTTTACTACTTAAGGCTCGTGGCATGTGATTCTTATCATAACTTTCAAGTTATTGAAGAAGAATCCTTGGTGCTCCTTGTGATGATGAAGACTTTGTCAATAATTTGATTTGAATTGCACTAAAGTCTATGAACAAAGGCGAGCACCTTGAGCAACAGGGTCATTCATCTTGTACCCTAAGATACCCTAGACAAGGATATGAATGCTTCACTCTCATTATTATTTATTACTTAAGGCTCATGGCATACAACTTGAATCATGATTGATAAGTTACTAATAGACGCTTATGATAGTTGCATTGTTGCATTGTTGCTTTGTGAAGTGGGACTTGAAGAAACACCTTTGATGTGCCTTGCATAATCCACAACTTGATTTATCTGGGATGCCTTGCATGAAAGTCTGAACTTGAGGCCTTGAGATCTACAGTAATACAGGAATTAGCCATATCAAGTGATCAATGGACTTTTGATCACTTGAATAGACTGAGGGATTATACACAAATAAAAGGATTTAGTTCATCAAAAATTCTTTTGAGCAACTTAAATCAAAGAGATTGAATTAATGGTTAATCATGTACAAATTATCTAAAGGTCAAATTATATTCACAAATCCTACACTAAGGGATCATGCAACATTATGATCAAATTAATCATCAATCATCAAATATCACATAAAAAATAATTGATTAAAAATATCCATTAATCTACATCAAACCCTAATCTAAGGGGACATGATATTCTATGACTAAACCCTAAGGTTAATAAGGTCAATTTACATGGATGATCAATTAGGAAATTAGTTCTAAAATTAAAAACCAATTATCCTAATTATCTAATTTTCTAACGAAAAAGTAATTAATTCTAACACATTAAAATTATAATTCTAATTATTCCTCAAATTATAATTAACTAATCAAGCTAATCTCTAATTAAATTTATCTAATTAACCTAATTAACAAAATTAGAAAGGCTAAAAACAACTAACAATATAACCAAAACACAATTAACTAAAATGGGCTCAAGTTGTGGGTGCAAGCCCATTCGGGGGGTGTATGACTAGCCACGCGTTTGGGCCGCATGCCCAAACAGCTCAACTGCTCCAACGGTCTGAACTGGATCAAAATCCAGGTGAATCAGGTCCATCCTCATATCCACGTTCATCCAGGTCAAACTCGTTTGAATGCGCGCCGCTGAAGCTTGACCTCCTGTGATCGATTCCAAGCATTTCAATCTCCAAAGTTCCATCGGAGTTCAGGCATCAGAATGAATATGGAAACGTTCGCGCCATGAACATGTATGCATCCCTCATCGTCTTCACTACTGCTTCTGAACGCTCAAACAGGCACCAAAGCTTCAAACGCAAATCCAAACTCGCGTCTGACCAACCCTCTAAAATCAAGTTGGTTCAATCGATTCGCAAACTCGAGAGATAGTGTGGATTTGTTTAAGAGCTTTAAAACAAGAAGTGGAGGAATACTCACCGGAAATCGCGATGCGGTGGCTCTCCGTTGACTTCACGGGTAATGCTTTGTTCTGCTCTTTCTTTGATCTTCCACTACCTTGTGTTCTTTCCTTAATCCTATTCTTCCTCATATTTCTGTTGAGTACTGATTGATAAGTGCAGAGAGAGGATTCGAGAGTGAGAGGAAAAATCTGAGAGTGATTTATGAGGTGGGAGAAACGTGATCATTGAATGAAGAAAAGTGTTCTTGATATTTATAGATTTCCATTTCTTAACTTTCTGTTAGAAATGCCACCGAAATTCCTTCCAAATGCAGATGAAATTTTCTCAGTTAGTTAGAAATGCATAAATCAGTTAGTGTAAAATCTGTGAATATGAATGTTGTTAATGTGTTAGTTAGCATCAAAATGAATTTGGAACTGTAAGTGCATCTGAGCTGAATTTAAGAATGAATTTAAGTGTGAATCAAAAGTGAAATGCAAATCGATTTTGAGCTTATTGTTTTTCCTAACTTCTTCTACATAATGCTTAGTAGTAAAAAATGGTTTGTATTGAAATTGTCTTTCTGTCAAATTGTGCAGGGTGTTTAGCAGTAACAAAAAGGCTTGTACTGATATGCTTTTACCGTCAAATGTTATACATGATGTTGACTAGTGTTGAAACGTGATCATTGAATGAAGAAAAGTGTTCTTGATATTTATAGATTTCCATTTCTTAACTTTCTGTTAGAAATGCCACCGAAATTCCTTCCAAATGCAGATGAAATTTTCTCAGTTAGTTAGAAATGCATAAATCAGTTAGTGTAAAATCTGTGAATATGAATGTTGTTAATGTGTTAGTTAGCATCAAAATGAATTTGGAACTGTAAGTGCATCTGAGCTGAATTTAAGAATGAATTTAAGTGTGAATCAAAAGTGAAATGAAAATCGATTTTGAGCTTATTGTTTTTCCTAACTTCTTCTACATAATGCTTAGTAGTAAAAAATGGTTTGTATTGAAATTGTCTTTCTGTCAAATTGTGCAGGGTGTTTAGCAGTAACAAAAAGGCTTGTACTGATATGCTTTTACCGTCAAATGTTATACATGATGTTGACTAGTGTTGAAATCCATTTTTCTGTCAAATTTATGCAGGATGTTAACTTGTGTAGAAATTCTCTCTTTTCTTGGTTTGAATGGTCAATTGGTGATTGTGGTGGACTTATTTTGTAGGCCCATGGAGCTTCAATTTGTGCCATGTTGTTTGGAATGTAATAGCTTGAAGGAGCCTTGGCCATGACTTGGTTGAAATATGGATGTTTCAAGAATTACTTGGACTTGAAGAAATAGGCCATGAATTAGGAGATTAGGAGTTAAAATATTCTAGGTTACATGTAATTTGTAATTGCTTCTTTTGATTTTACTCTTTGTAATATGCAATGTAAGGAAATGGATTTTATGTACATGAATGAATATTGAAACTTGAATGAGAAAAATGGAAAGTTGGATAGAACCAAAATGAACTTTCATGAATGAAAATGACGTGTTGAATGACTTATAAGAATTGAATTTGGTTTGAATGCACCATATAAATGGAAGAAGTGAAATTGACATGATTAATGAATTTTGATGCTTGCTAAACCAAAATGTGAAACTTGAACCAAATATGAATGATACCAAAATCAAACTGGCATATAAATGGATGGTTGACTTTGGCAAAATAGTTGGCGAAAAAGTCAACAGTTGACCAAAGTCAACTATGAGGCTGGAATTAGGGTTTTCATATGATTTGTAATGCAAACAAGACATGATTCAAGTGAATCAATGATTAATGTTTAAGCCATAATGCATGAATCAATGGAACCAAAACTTGAATGGATCAATCATCCTTGATCATCTGCACCATATGAATGATGTGAAATCAAGACATATGGACCTATGAATTTGCAAATACCAAGATACCTAAGTCAATGGCCTAAGAAATGTTTGAATCAGATGAAATATCAACCATGTAGGCAAGTAGATAATGGAGCATGATATGATAATCAAGCATCACTTCCCCATATATTAGGGTGTCTAATAAGCCCAAGATGAAAAGTTAAGCCACAAGGTATTTTAGGACCACACCTTCCCTGATTAGGTTTTTATGAAGCATACCCTTCATTCAAGGTCTTTGAATCAATCATGATGCTTCACAAGTAAATCTCCAATGTAAGAGCCCTCAATTAGGGCTTAGGTAGCCAAAATAAGGCCCAAAGAGTATCCACAAGGTCCCATAACCATATCATAAAGAATTAGGGTTTGAGTGACATAAGGAGTGTCATGATGAAGTCTTCTTGAATCCACATCTCAAAGATCATGCAAATTAGGGTTTCATTCCCATTATGAATATATGAAGAGCCATATCATACTTCTAAGGTTTGACCCACTAGTAAACCCTAACTTTGCAAGCCACAAGCTTTGAGTCCATGATGATCAATTGTCAAGTGTTAACATGAATGAATGATGCACATGAATGAAATATGAATGTGTGCAGATGAATCTCATGTTGGTGTAAGCCCTAGAGGCCAATACTTTTGGTACTTGTATCGAATTATTTAAAGACATTTTCTTTATTATGGTTGATTAATAAAGTCCCTGGAATAGATAGTCCGTTTAATGTATTAAGTGTGACTTAATCATGAGAACACATTAAACATAAGGACATTATTCCTAAAGTATCCGTAGTCGAGCTTTAGGGTGAAGTGGGATAACATTAAAGCATTAAGACTATTATGTTTGTAGACTGATGATCACATCTCATGGATCATGGATAAAGAGTTATCAAGTCTTAAACATAAGTATGAATATTAGGAGTAATATTTATACCGGATTGACCCGCTATGAGAATACTATATAGAAAGTTATGCAAAGTGTCATAAGTTATTCTCATGGTGATAATAGTGTATTCCACTCTTCGACCTGATACCACTATGGATCCTAGATGTGGAGTCGAGTGCTTTATTGCTGATCCAACGTTGTCCGTAACTGGATAACCATAAAGACAGTTGATGGGTACTCCACGAAGCATGTTGAGGGACATGAGTGACCTAGATGGAATTTGCCCATCCTGCATAACAGGATAAATGTCTATGGGCCCAATATTGAACTGGACAAGGGTGACACGGTCTATATCTTGTGTTCAATATTGACATAGGGGCAAAAGGGTAATTATACACATAAGTATTATCACAGAAGGAATTGTCAGATCACATGACATTTTCGTGTCTTGGGTAGCAGTGATGTGTTGCTAGATACCGCTCACTGTTTATTATGTTAAATGCGTGATTTAATATAATTGCCAACGTCACGAAAACCTACAGGGTCACACACAAAGGACAGATTGATGAGAGATAGAGTAACTAAGGAATACCGTAAGGTACGGTGCCCTTAAGTGAATTATAGAACATCGTAAGGTACGGTGTACTTGAGTAGAATACGAAATATGGTAAGGTATCATGGGCTTAAGTGATTTTGGGCACATTATAAGATATGGGCCAAAATACACTTAAGTGGGCTTTTTAGCTTGAAGCCCACACAAATGGTTCTATAAATAGAACCCTTGTGCAGAAGCATAAAATGGCGGTTGCATTATTTTCGTTTTCTCTCACTCTCTCTCTCTCACTCAAAGCCTTCATTCGTACCAGCTAGCACTGAGATTGAAGGAAGCCGTTCGTGTGGACTGAGTAGAGACGTTGTCATCGTTCAACGTTCGTGATCTCTTCGTGGATCTGCATCAAAGGTTTTGATCGTCACAAGAGATCTGCACCAAAGGTTCCGATCATCATAAGAGGTAAATATTCTATCACTGATCATGACCATTCGTAAGGATCTCTAAAGGAGAAATTTTAATTTCCGCTGCGTTTTGGACCGCAATTCTCCTTCATCTCAAGTCAAGGTTTGAGTGAAAATGTGAAAAGGGGAGGGTAAATTTTGGGGTATGACAACAACACTAAAACAACAACAATAACATATAACATTCTCAAAAACACAAAAACACAAACAATCTCAATCTCAATCTCACTCACAATCAGAACAATATATAACATTAAAAGCTTTGCTAAGTCACATTATAAAAATAAAATATTGTTAAGTCACAACAACAAAACAACAACCACACACAACAACATATAACATTCTCAACAACACAAAAGCACAAACAATCCCAACCTCAATCTCACTCTCAATCACAACAACATATAACATTCAAAACTTTCCTAAGTCACATTATAAAAATAAAAAATTAAAAGTTACAACAACAAAACTACAATAACAACAACATATAACATTCTCAACAAAACAAAAACACAAACAATCTCAATATCAATCTGACTCTCTATCACAATAAGATATAAAGTTCAAAACTTTTCTAAGCACAACAACTAAACAATAACAACAATCTCAATCTCAACATTGACAAGACCATCTTCTAGAGGATACTTTAACATAAGATATAGGATGGACAACGTCGCTTCTAGAGTATTGAACAAGGGCATGCCAATAATAATTTTATATGGGGACACAACATTGACAATTAGATATCTTACCTGGATACTTTCCGCATGGTCTCTAATGCCAAATTTGGTCATTATGGGCAGATGCCCTAGCACTTGTACATGCTCTCCGGAGAATCCTACGAAAGTACCCTTGAACGATAGTAACTCAGCAGTATCAAAATTCATCCATTTGAATGTGTCCCAATATAATACATTTGATGAGCTTTCGGGGTCCAACAAGACTCACTTTACGCTCTAGTTACGAATTTGTACTTTAATTACCACGGGATCATTTTCGTGAGCCAACACTTCTTCTGAGTCTTTTCCGGAGAAACTGATCACAACCGAATCCTCTTTCTCCTTTGAAGGCGACTTCTATTCAATATGCATCACTGATCGAGCATACCTTTTCCTAGATGAACTAGTTTCTCCACCTCCCACAAACCCCCCTGCTATCGTATTTAGTGTATGACAGGTTATCATGGCTTCGCGAACTTCTTTTGCATTCTTTCCTTTCTTCTGTGCAGGATTTTTCGAACTTGGGTCCTCTCGGGGAGGACTTCTCTTTCCGGGATGACCTTCCACGTCTTTTGTTGGTGTAAGCCCTAGAGGCCAATACTTTTGGTACTTGTATCGAATTATTTATTAATAATAAAAGGCTTTTTCTTTATTACGATTGTTTAATAAAGTCCCTAGAGTAGCTAGTCCGTTTAGTGCATCAAGTGTGACTTGATCATGAGACCATATTAAACATAAGGACACTATTCTTAAAGTATCCGTAGTCGAGCTTTATTGTGAAGTGGGATACCATTAAAGCATTAAGACTATTATGTTTGTAGACTGATGATCACATCTCATGGATCATGGATAAAGAGTTATCAAGTTTTAAACATAGGTATGAATATTAAGAGTAATATTTATACCGGATTGACCCGCTATGAGAATACTATATAGAAAGTTAGGCAAAGTGTCATAAGTTATTCTCATGGTGATAATGATGTATACCACTCTTCGACCTGAAACCACTATGGATCCTAGATGTAGAGTCGAGTGCTTTATTGCTGATCCAACGTTGTCCGTAACTGGATAACCATAAAGACAGTTGATGGGTACTCCACAAAGCATGCTGAGGGACATGAGTGTCCTAGATGGAATTTGCCCATCCTGCGTAACAGGATAAATGTCTATGGGCCCAATATTGAACTGGACAAGGATGACACGGTCTATACCTTGTGTTCAATATAGACATAAGGGGAAAGGGGTAATTATACACATAATTATTATCACAGGAGGTTTTGTCAGATCACATGACATTTTCGTGACTTGGGTAGCAGTGATGTGTTGCTAGATACCGCTCACTGTTTATTATGTTAAATGCGTGATTTAATATAATTGCCAACGCCACGAAAACCTATAGGGTCACACACAAAGGACTGATTGATGAGAGATAGAGTAACTAAGGAACATCGTAAGGTACAGTGTACTTAAGTAGAATACGAAATATGGTAAGGTACCAAATACTTAAGTGATTTTGGCATATTATGAGATATGGGCCAAAATACACTTAAGTGGGCTTTTTGGCTTGAAGCCCAAACAAGTGGTTCTATAAATAGAACTCTTGTGCAGAAGCATTGCATGGGAATACAACACAACTGAAGAGTTGGAATTTTGTATCTCTCTTTCTCTCACTCAAAGCCTTCATTCATAACAGCTAGCACTGCGATTGAAGGAATCCGTTCGTGTGGACTGAGTAGAGACATTGTCATCGTTGAACGTTCGTGATCGCCCCGTGGATTTGTATCCAAGGTTTTGATCGTTACAAGAGATATGCACCAAAGGTTTGAATCGCCACAAGAGGTAACTATTCTATCACTGATCATGCCCATTCGTAAGGATCACTAAATGGAGAATTTTTTAAATTCCGCTGCGCCTTGGATGGCAATTCTCCTTCAGTGGTATCAGAGCCTGGTTACGAAACCATGAATCTGATAACTGTTTTTGTTCTGTAATAATATGATTAAAGACAGAATGAATCAAAGATTAAATTGAGATTGATCAAGTCATATATATGATATATGTAACCTTGATGCAAAATACATTATATATGATATAGTGTTCTCGTTTCGTTCATTCAAACACTCAATGATTGTTTTCCTTTGAGCGATCAATAATCATTTGCTTCTTGATCCGACATTAGTATGGTGAAGCAATGACGTGTTGATCAATCATACTAAATTAACAATCGAGATGTGTTTGACAGTCTGAAATTGGTGCATCAGGGTTAGTGACGGCACAAGGGTTGTGTTGTCAGAGAGTTATGCGATTGGGGTTGTGACTGCACAAGAGTTGTGCTTTCTGAACACTTTTTGGAACAGTGTTAACCGGCTAACACATATGGTTAACCGGTTAACGCAATGTGAAATAAAATTTTTAAGGTTTTCAAACAGTGTTAACCGGTTAACGCATTTGGTTAACCGGTTAACGCAAGACGGAAAACAGTTTTCCAAGAGTTTTTCAAACAGTGTTAACCGGTTAACGCAAGGCAGAAAATAATTTTTTGAACAAATTTCAAACAGTGTTAACCGGTTAACGTATTTGGTTAACCGGTTAACGCAAGGCAAAATTCACTAACTCAGTGCTTTAAAGTATCAAGTGTTGATGCGAAAAGCGACGTCGATTTTAAATGAATTGTTCATTAAAATTTCGGCGTCCGCTGACCGGGCAGCGGAACACCTGTTCCCGCTGACCGGGCAGCGGACCCCGGCTAACTCTGCGTAGTGTGATCGGTCATCAAAATTTAATTTGATTTTAATTAATTAAAGGAATTAATAATAATAATAAAGTGTTTATTAGTGTCTTGTGGTGATCGGTTATGGCCTTAGTTTTCCTTTATTCTGCTTTGGGTTTTAAAATACGACCTGCGTGTCGTGCCTCTCTCTTTATCTCCCAAATGTAACTTCTTTTCTCATCTCACTCCCTCGTATGTAAAACGAGTTTCTTTTATGTAATGTAATGGTATGAAGAAAGCAAAGAAGTCAGTGCCAAAGGAAGACAACCTTGAAGATCTTGCTTGGAGAAGCTTAGATCGTTGTTAGGTTAGCTTAGGTTCTCTCATTGGCTTGGGAGAACAACTGCGCTAGGGGCCATAACTGTTTCATTATGTATGTATGTATGTTGATGCATGTGAATGTATGTTGATGCATGTGAGAGACGGTTTATATGATAAACAAGCCGGTGAGATCAGAAAAATTGCAATTCCCTCAAATTAAATATTAAGTTTATGCTTTCCAAGTTTTAACACTCATCAAGACTAATATCGGATAATGTAGGTTTCACCTACGCGAGGTGCATGATCTATATATTAGTAAGGTGCGATGGGATAATTGTAATATCCAACTGTTAAAACAATGGGTCAAACTTAACTAAACAAATTATGAGAATATTATATATGTTTGCTTTCCAAGTTTTAGCACTCATCAAGACTAGTATCGAATAATGTAGGTTTCGCCTACGCGAGGTGCATGTTTTGTATTAGTTAAGGTGCGATGGGATAATTGTAATATCCAACTGCTAAAACGATAAGTCAAACTTAATTATAATTTTATTATATATGTTTAGAAGCAAGAGTTGGGAATAATCCATATGATGGATTGGAATAAGGAGTTATTCACCCAACTGAAATTTTCGAGAGTTGTATGAGATACAACTGGAAGGAGTTCCTACCTAAATAACCTAGTTTTGTGTAATCCGCCTATGCGGACTTAGAACGAAGTGAAATATGGATCTCGACCCACTAGAAAATCTTCCAACGGGATTTTCCGAATCAAATGATGAGGGTCATTTGTTTTGAGTAAAATAGTGGGAGCATATTTGATTAAAGGCCTAATTAAATATGTCAATGATACTTATATTTTCTTAATCCTTATGTAGATAACCATGACAGCAAACACCTCTAACAACATCCTGCGATCAATCCTTGATAAGGAAAAATTGTCTGGGATAAATTTTCTGGATTGGCACCGAAACCTGAGGATTGTCCTCAAACATGATAAAAAACTGTATGTCTTGGAGACACCTGTTCCTGAAGAGGAACCTCCTAGTTCTGCACCTAAGGCAGAAAGAGATGCTTATAAGAAACATGTCGATGATGCCAATGAAACTGCTTGTCTCATGCTGGCTACCATGAACTCAGAATTGCAAAAGCAACATGAGAACATGTCAGCGTTCGATATGATCGAACACCTGAAGTTGCTCTATCAAGAGCAAGCCAGACATGAGAAGTTTGAAGTTTCAAAAGCCCTTTTTCAAGGCAAGTTAGCTGAGGGAGCCCCTGTAGGTCCCCATGTACTCAAGATGATTGGGTATGTGGAAAACCTTGAGAGATTGGGTTTTCCCCTCGAAAAGGAACTTGCGACTGATTTGATCTTGCAATCGTTGCCAGATAGTTTCAGTTAATTTGTCCTAAATTTCAATATGAATGATATGGACAAATCTCTTCCTAAACTGCTCGCCATGTTAAGAACTGCCGAGCAGAATCTGAAGTCAAAAGGGAAGTCCATTCTGATGATCGGAAATGGAAAGAGACAAAACAAAAGGCCCACTAAGCAGGGTGATAAAGGGAAAGGCAAGGAAGTTGCCAAACCCAAACCCACCGTTGCTGCTTTAAAGCCTAGTGGAGGCATAGCAAAAGAAGGCACCTGCTTCCATTGCGGTAAGACCGGACACTGGAAGAGGAACTGCCCAAAGTACCTGGAAGATAAGAAGAATGGAGTAGAGACTTCAACTTCAGGTATTGTTGTTATTAATTTACCTACTTCTGCATCATGAGTATTAGATACTGGATGCGGTTCTCACATTTGTACAAATGTGCAGGGACTAAAAAGGAGTAGAGATTTGGCAAAAGGTGAAGTCGACCTACGAGTTGGCTATGGAGCAAAGGTTGCTGCTTTAGCCGTAGGAAATTATGTATTGACTTTACCTAGTGGTTTAATAATTCAGTTAGAGAACTCTTATTATGTACCTGCGATTAGCAGGAATATTATTTCCGTTTCTTGTTTGGACAAGTCTGGTTTTTCATTCATAATAAAGAACAATTGTTGCTCAATTTATTTGAATGATATATTCTATGCTACTGCACAAATGAACAATGGACTATATGTCCTTGATCTTGAAATGCCAATTTATAACATTAATACTAAAAGGATGAAAACCTAATGAGTTAAATCCAACTTACCTTTGGCATTGTCGATTAGGCCACATAAATGAGAAACGCATTTCCAAACTCCATAAAGATGGACTCTTGGACTCTTTTGATTATGAATCATATGAGACATGCAAATCTTGTTTAATTGGAAAGATGACAAAGTCTCCATTCAGAGGAAAAGGTGAACGAGCTAATGATCTTTTGGCCCTCATACATACTGATGTATGTGGACCACTGAACATACCAGCCAGAGGAGGTTTTCAGTACTTCATCACATTTACTGATGATTTTAGTAGATATGGTTATGTGTATTCAATGAAACACAAATCAAAGTCCTTTGAAAAGTTCAAGGAATTCAAGAATGAAGTACAAAACCAACTAGATAAGAATATTAAAACTCTTCGATCAGATCGAGGTGGTGAGTATTTAAGCCTAGAGTTTGATGACCATCTGAAAGAGTGTGGGATCCTATCCCAACTCACTCCTCCTGGAACACCCCAATGGAGTGGTGTATCTGAGAGAAGAAATCGAACCCTGTTAGACATGGTCCGATCCATGATGAGTCACGACGATCTTCCAAACTCCTTTTGAGGACATGCACTATTGACAGCAGCTTACACACTTAACCGTGTTCCATCCAAAAAGGTTGAGAAGACACCATATGAGATATGGAGTGGTAATAAACCACATATGTCTTACATGAAGATTTGGGATTGCGAAGTTTATGTGAAACGACAAATTTCAACTAAGCTTGAGCCCAAATATGACAAATGCTTATTTATGGGGTATCCTAAAGAAACAAGAGGGTATCACTTTTACAATCCTTCTGAGGGCAAAGTGTTTGTCGCTCGAACTGGAGTTTTCTTAGAAAAGGATTTTATTTCCAAACGAATCAGTGGGAGGAAAGTAGAGCTTGAAGAAATTCAAGAATCACAAAGCATTGATACACCTATGGAGGAATTAGAGCAGGAAACACAAAGAGTTGTGTAAGAGCAACCTGCTCAAGTAGAACAAGACCAGCGTAGGTCAGGCAGGATACATCACCTACCTGAGATATATGGATATCTGATCAAGGGGATGTATTACTCATGGATTCATCAAAAATAAAAGATGAGCCTTGTGTCTACAAGAAGGTTAGTGGGAGCATGATCGTTTTCCTGATGTTATATGTAGATGACATATTACTCATTGGAAACGATGTCCCTACCTTGCAACGAGTAAAGTCTTGGTTGGGGAAATGCTTTTCTATGAAGGACCTAGGTGAAGCATCCTATATATTAGGAATCAAAATCTATAGAGATAGATCACAAAATGCTTGGCCTAAATCAGAGTACATAGACAAAGTGCTGAGACGCTTTAATATGGATGATTCCAATGGTTATGTGTTTTGCTTAAATGGTGGCGCTGTGAGCTTGAAAAGTTCAAAGCAAGATACAGTTGCTGATTCTACAACCGAGGCCGAGTATATTGCTGCCTCAAGTGCAGCAAAGGAAGTTGTTTGGATCAGAAGTTCCTTAGTGAACTTGGCATAGTCCCTAACATTGTGGATCCCATTGGTCTCTATTATGATAACAATGGTGTTATCACACAAGCTAAGGAGCCTAGATCTCACCAACGATCCAAACACATACTCAGGCGCTATCACCTCATTCGAGAGATAATAGATAGAGGAGATGTGAAAATATGTAGAGTACCTACACTTAACAATATTGCTGACCCACTAACAAAGCCTCTTGCGCAGCAGAAGCATGATGGCCATACTAGATCAATGGGCATTAGGGGAATGCCTGATTGGCTCTAGTGCTAGTGGGAGATTGTTGGTGTAAGCCCTAGAGGCCAATACTTTTGGTACTTGCATCGAATTATTTATTAATAATAAAAGGCTTTTTCTTTATTACGGTTGTTTAATAAAGTCCCCAGAGTAGCTAGTCCGTTTAATGCATCAAGTGTGACTTGATCATGAGACCACATTAAACATAAGGGCACTATTCTTAAAGTATTCGTAGTCGAGTTTTATTGTGAAGTGGGATAACATTAAAGAATTAAGACTATTATTTTTGTAGACTGATGATCACATCTCATGGATCATGGATAAAAAGTTATCAAGTCTTAAATATAGGTATGAATATTAAGAGTAATATTTATACCGGATTGACCCGCTATGAGAATACTATATAGAAAGTTATGCAAAGTCTCATAAGTTATTCTCATGGTGATAATGATGTATACTACTCTTCGACCTGAAACCACTATGGATCCTAGATGTAGAGTCGAGTGCTTTATTGCTGATCCAACGTTGTCCGTAACTGGATAACCATAAAGACAGTTAATGGGTACTCCACAAAGCATGCTGAGGGACATGAGTGTCCTAGATGGAATTTGCCCATCATGCGTAACAGGATAAATGTCTATGGGCCCAATATTGAACTGGACAAGGATAACACGGTCTATACCTTGTGTTCAATATAGACATAAGGGGAAATGGGTAATTATACACATAATTATTATCACAGGAGGTTTTGTCAGATCACATGACATTTTCGTGACTTGGGTAGCAGTGATGTGTTGCTAGATACCGCTCACTGTTTATTATGTTAAATGCGTGATTTAATATAATTGCCAATGCCACGAAAACCTATAGGGTCACACACAAAGGACTGATTGATGAGAGATAGAGTAACTAAGGAACATCGTAAGGTACGGTGTACTTAAGTAGAATACGAAATATGGTAAGGTACCAAATACTTAAGTGATTTTGGCATATTATGAGATATGGGCCAAAATACACTTAAGTGGGCTTTTTGGCTTGAAGCCCACACAAGTGGTTCTATAAATAGAACTCTTGTGCAGAAGCATTACATGGGAATACAACACAACTGAAGAGTTGGAATTTCGTATCTCTCTTTCTCTCACTCAAAGCCTTCATTCATAACAGCTAGCACTGCGATTGAAGGAATCCGTTCGTGTGGACTGAGTAGAGACGTTGTCATCGTTGAACGTTCGTGATCGCCCGTGGATTTGTATCCAAGGTTTTGATCGTTACAAGAGATCTGCACCAAAGGTTTGAATCGCCACAAGAGGTAACGATTCTATCACTGATCATGCCTATTCGTAAGGATCACTAAATGGAGAATTTTTTAAATTCCGCTGCGCCTTGGATGACAATTCTCCTTCAGTGGTATCAGAGCCTGGTTACGAAACCATGAATCTGATAACTGTTTTTGTTCTGTAATAATATGATTAAAGACAGAATGAATCAAAGATTAAATTGAGATCGATCAAGTCATATATATGATATATGTAACCTTGATGCAAAATACATTATATATGATATAGTGTTCTCGTTTCGTTCATTCAAACACTCAATGATTGTTTTCCTTTGAGCGATCAATGATCATTTGCTTTTTGATCCGACATTAGTATGGTGAAGCAATGACGTGTTGATCAATCATACTGAATTAACAATCGAGATGTGTTTGACAGTCTGAAATTGGTGCATCAGGGTTAGTGACGGCACAAGGGTTGTGTTGTCAGAGAGTTATGCGATTAGGGTTGTGACTGCACAAGAGTTGTGCTTTTTGAACACTTTTTGGAACAGTGTTAACCGGTTAACGCATATGGTTAACCGGTTAACGCAATGCGAAATAAATTTTTTAAGGTTTTCAAACAGTGTTAACCGGTTAACGCATTTGGTTAACCGGTTAACGCAAGACGGAAAACAGTTTTCCAAGAGTTTTTCAAACAGTGTTAACCGGTTAACGCATTTGGTTAACCGGTTAACGCAAGGCAGAAAATAATTTTTTGAACAGATTTCACACGGTGTTAACCGGTTAACGTATTTGGTTAACCGGTTAATGCAAGGCAAAATTGACTAACTCAGTGCTTTAAAGTATCAAGTGTTGATGCGAAAAGCGACGTCGATTTTAAATGAATTGTTCATTAAAATTTCGGCGTCCGCTGACCGGGCAGCGAAACACCCGTCTAGTGTTTAGTGATGTGTACTCCTGCTCTTTCTCAAACGGCCGTCGGGATGGTCTTGCTATTGGTCGATCTTTGGGTCTCGACTTAAAGTATTCTTTCCTATGCCCATATCATTCTTCCTTGGTCATCATTTTTTATTTTTCATCTCATGATCTTTTTTTCATGTTACTTTCCTCTTCTTTGATGTAACATTCTGCTCGGGTGATAACCTCATCCATGTTAGACGCCGAATTTTGTGCTAAAGATTCGTTGAACTGCCCGACTTTGAGGTCATGCTGAAATGCTCCGACAAACATTTTTTGATTCGGATGAGATAACTAAATTGTTTCTTCATTGAATCTTGCCATATATTCTCGGAGAAACTCTACGTGCCTTTGTCGGATGTTAAATAGACTGGTAGTTGACACTTTCTTATGCTTACTTGCCGAAAAGTGTTGTACCATCTTCTTGGTTAAGTCTTGGTAGTTGATGATCGAGAACCTGAATAGACTCATATACCACCTCAAAGCACCCTCCTTAAAGGTCCCGACCATGAGATTACATTTGAGCAAATCAGAAGCCCATATTATGGCCATCTGATTATTAATGGAAAAAATATGCTCATGTGGATCAATTTTACCATTGAAAGATACTAGCGACGATGGCTTGAAGTTCTCTGGGACCTGATCATAACTTCGGATGAAGGCTGAGAGTCCAGAGGCTCCTCCTCTGTATCCTTATCTTGAAGATTTCGTGTTTGCAAAACTTGGACACTATCTTGCAAGACTTTATTTTGCTGACGAAGTACTTCTACCATCGCGAGCAATTGAGTTATATCTGGCGGCGGGGGTGGGTCGCTTCGATTGAGAGATGATCCTGACATCGTCCAAATGACGTATTAACGCTTTTGATGATGATTTTGTGTGGTCTGAGTAAGTTTTATTGAGGCCCCACAGTGGGTGCCAAATGTTCTTGCTAAAAAACACTAAAAGGTTGACTTCCTTTTCTAAGTTAAGGAGAGCCTAAAATGAATGGTTGGGGTATCTGTTATATGTGTTTGCCTATCCTTTACCCTATAAACATCCTCCTATTTCTAGGTATCCATCTCATTCTCTCCCCATTTTGCTTGACTCTCAATATCCTTCATAAATTCATCTATATAACGTCCACCGCCCTTATAATTTTCATGTAATGTCTGCCTCTTAACTAATTATAACTCTCTGCCATAATGTATCACCATGTAACCGTTTCTTATGACCCTTCAAATGGAATTCCGACCTTGTCATCGAATCTGATTTGTAATAATTGGACCATTATCGACTTTATGGGAGGTCGGCTCCACCTTGCTTACTCAAATATCCTAACCGGATTCCGATTAGTAGATCTGATGTCCTAGCCAGATTTCGATTGGTGGATGACAATCCGACTATCCGATCTGCTAACCCTACCATAGTCGATTATCGTGTTAACCCGACCTCAAAGAACATGTGCTCAAATAAGCTTCGTCGATCTCATACCTCAATTGATCAATTAATTTTTCGGGATCTACAGAATTAACATCCCACTTTTAAATGAGACCATGAAGTTAACCATGTGATTTTTGAATTTGAATATCGAAGACTAATTAATATCATTGAAGAGAAGAAGGAAAATGAAGAAAGATAGTGTTGCTGTCTTTTGGGGAAGAAAATTATGGCAACTAAATGTCAACTTCACCCACCGAAAAAATAATAAAGTGATCCATCTTCTGGCCAATTTTGTTCATTTGACCCAAAAACTAGAAAGCTCACATGTAATATCAATATAAATCTTTGTTGAGATGGGTATTTGTTAATTCTAATTTTTTGTAATCTTTGAAGCTTGGGTTGGAGTAGTGTTTATTTCAAGTTGCAGACATTATGCTTTAACTGGCCCCAATTTTGAGCACAGTATGGTTTCTAAATATGGAACCTTACCATATAAAGTCAACTCTAAGTGTTGAGATTCCAACATTCCAAAATTTCCCTTTTCTTTGGCGGAATAAGTTGTAGTGTATTTTCTCACAACCCATATACTCATGAAAAATAGTTTATATTGAATATTTAAAAACAAATTATATCAATTTAGTCATTAATTCTCAAATTAAGGACCTATTTAGATGAGTTTATTAAAAGTTATCTATTGCCATAAGTTTTTTTTATAGTCTTTGAAAGACTTAATCAAAACAGTTTATGGCATTTTATAAATTTTTAACTTACTTTTATAAATTTTTCAAGATTGTTAATGAAAACAACCTATAAAATATATAAAAATAACTTAAATTCTGTTTTATTTTTTATTATAAAGATAGTTCATGGGAGCTTATAAGTATTTATTTTGATAAATACTCATAATATAAACTTGTTTATCCAACAATACCCTAACTAACTCTCATTTAAGTAAAACAATTTTTGATTATATATCTTATACAAATTGTAGATGACATGTCATGCATAGTATTTTCACGTGGTATAAGTACATTAAGAATTAATCCTCCTCCTCCATTATGCAGAATAAACAATAAACATTAAGAGGACTGATAGTGGACTAATTAAATGGTGAATCTAAATTATCATGATAAATATTCTAAATGCTTATATCACATCCTTGAATTTGGTATATATCTTTCTAAACTAGAAAAGTCATAGATTTGATATCCTGATAGATATCTATAATAATATATAGCACAGTGGTTTGGTCGACAGTCCTATTTATAGAAGGGATATATTTCTACAATTCTACTCATTCCACAAAAACAAACTATAAGGTTTTATTGCAAAAGTGGACATGGCGTGATATTGATCCGGCTCATCTTTCTTCAACCATCAATCTGTCATGCATATCAATTTCAGACGAGCCGAATCAATATCACTCTTGTTTGCTTCATTGCATATTAATATATGTATTATCAGCAATATCGAAGTGAGGAAGTAGATGAATTCTGCAGAAGTTGACAGGAGTGTTATTGTTTCTGCTCATCTTATTAACTATTAGTGAAGAATCACATTTGCTTAATTATAAGACGAGCCGAATCAATATCACTCCAGTATACTTCACTGCATAAATTTATGTTCCACCATCACTTGGTAATCTTTTTCTAATTCAGCAATATATATTACTCATATTCATCTTTAGTTTACCCTTAACTGTAGCTTTGATTCTGTCCTCAGATTTAAGGAGATATTAAGCATCCAGAGATTGAACATTTTGAAGGATATAGACAATTTAGTAGTGACAAATTTTCCTAGCTATATATGCTTAATTTGTCTCTTTGTATTTCAAAATCTTAATGACTGTTACCTAATCATAATACAAGGGGAATGTCTATTTCGTTATGTTTACTTGACCAGAATCTTAGTCTCATCAATCAGCATAGACCAGTTGTTTTTTCTTTCTTAGTTCATTTGGTAGTACTGAGAAATTAAACTTTCTTAGTTCATTCGTACTATTTTAATGGAATGGCAAAATAATAAATATATATATATATATATATATATATATATATATATATATATATATATATATATATATATATATATATATATATATATATATATATATATATATATATATATATATATATATATATATATATATATATATATATATATATATATATATATATATATATATATATATATATATATATATATATATATATATATATATATATATATATATATATATATATATATATATATATATATATATATATATATATATATATATATATATATATATATATGCCCTTATGTGGTATGTAGTACTAACACTTCTGAAATAGTTTAAATTTAAGTATACAAGTCACCCCTAAAAGCAATCTTATGGACTCAAGACGAGCAACAAGAGCAAAAGTCTCATCAAAATCAACCCCTTCAATTTAAGTGTATCCTTGTGCAACAAGTCTAACCTTGTTCCCGGTCACAATTCCCTTTTCATCAGATTTGTTCTTGTAGATCCATTTTGTCCCAAGAACATTCATCCCTTTAGGCATAGGAACTAGATCCCATACTTCGTTCCTTATAAACTGCCCTAGTTCTTCTTACATAGCATTGATCCAAAATTCATCAGTCAAGGCTTCCTTCACATTTTTAGGTTCAAACTTTGAGACAAAGCAAGTATTTGATATTGCATCTCTGTATCTAGTCGTGACCCCTTCATTTTGATTTTCAATAATAAATTCGTTTGAATGATCTTTCTGAATTTTAATAGAGGGACCTTTGTTGGTTTAGTGGTTGTCTGGTTCAGTACCTACTGGTTCACTGTTTGACTCAATAGCTCCTTCATTTTCATAAGTATCAGTCTGCTGAGATGATGTTCCAATATCTTATTCGACATCAGTTTCTTTCTCCGTGATTGCATCATCCACTACAACATTAATGAATTTCATCATGACTTTAGTTCTGGAATTAAATACTCTATAAGCTCTGCTGTTTGTAGAGAAGCCCAAAAATATTACTTCATCACTCTTGGGATCCATCTTTCTTCTTTGTTCACAATCAGTCAAAATATAACATTTACTTCCAAACACATGAAAGTATTTGACAATAGGCTTCCTCCCTTTCCACAATTCATAGAGAGTAGCTGAAGTACCAGTTCTCAGAGTGACCCTATTATGTATATAACAAGCAGTATCCATTGCTTCAGTCCAAAAGTGGTAGGATAGATGCTTAGCATGAAACATGACTCTAACTGATTCTTGTAGAGTCATATTATTACGCTCAACAACTCATTTTGCTAAGGGATGATGGGAGAAGAGAACTCATGGCAAATATCTTTAGAGGAGCAAAATTCATTGTTACAAATGTTTGTCTTCTATCAGAACCATTATCGGACCTTCCGATTACAACGCCAAACCTCAATTTTCTGGATTCCTTACAGACCCATTGTAGCATATGTTCAAGAACACTAAACACTTATTTATTTGTAAATTATGCACGAACATCTACCTCGACAACAACCGGTTGAACATTCAATTTAACATCATCATTCATTTCATACGGTGAAAAATCATGCTTCACTTTGATCGGTAGATTAATTTTCTTATTATATTTACGAGAAAAAGGATGAAGCACTTGCAGCGTAAAATAATTTTACACTATCAGTCAATGCCGATTATGTATCCCACCAAGTCATATTGAAAATTTTAAATAATTTATATGACATGATTGAAGGATATATTTTCATCGGATGACAGTATAAAACATTTTTACACTATTAATGCATCTCCATTAAACCCTTATATTTGCATGCTAATGCATTTTAAGGAAATACAAATTACATCATCTTGTATTTAAGTTTCGTGTAAATGTTAAAATAGAGTTTTCTTATATTTTGCTATAACAATTTACCGTTGATTTATGAGTTTTTGATACAATATAATATTCTAAAAGTCTTCAAAGTTTAATGGCTCTACTTACAAGGATGAATGTCACACTCTTTCAAATTAGTCATAATAATCTTCTGTGACTAATTATATAATTACATATAAGGAGAAATTCTTTTTAATATTGTATACTCCTTTGAAAATTATAAAATGTTATTTATATAAAATTATTATTTATCTAAAATATTCTGAAATTAAAAATCTTTATTTATTTTCATAAATTAATTTCTTATTATGTGCTCAAATATATAATTAAAAATCTAGTTTTATAAAAATATTTGAAACCTTATTATTTTTTAGAATTTTATTTTGGATAATTAAGTAATAACTCTTAATTTGTATAGTCGTAATCTCACATATCGTGAATACAATTGTACAATTTTTTTTTTTAATTTTGAATAAAATATAATCATTCTTAATTTGCATGATTATAATGAAGGTGTGAAAAACATAAGAAATATGATGTTTGAATTGGGTTTTACAAGCAAAAGTTTTTTCCAAAATAAAACGCCACTAACAAGTTAATAACAAAGAGATAAAAACACAATGATTTTTATCCTGGTTCACTTGAACTCAAAGCTAATCCAATCCACTCTCCAAGATGATTTTGCCTTATACACAAGAACTTAATCCACTATAATCAACAGATTACAATAAACACAAAGAATAACCTTCCTTGTCTCCTCAAGGATCCAACTAAACCTTAGTCTCCTTAAGGACTCACAAAGAATAACTTTCTTTGTCTTTTCAAGGATAACCTCCTTAAGGACTCAAACAAATAGTTTGAAGAATATTTAGTGTGTTACAAGATACTTCTACACAAGCCGATTTTATACAAATGAATAACAAACACTTAAAGAAAACTGTATACAAAGAATGATAGCTTTTCATAAAGAAAAATAGCTTGTCAAAATACTTGTGCAATCTGCATTTTCTTCAAGTCTCCAATGCATGCTTATATAGTGTAAGCATGTGACCGTTGTAGGGCAAAATGGGGAAAGCTCCTTTGAGCGGCTGTCCACTGTTGGATGGGAAAGGAATGATACCACGTACTTTCCTTTTGCCCATAAATTAAGTGACAGGTGTGATGTATAGTGCTGTCCTTGCCCATGAAATCAGGTAGTAGAAAGGTTGTTCAATTTGTACCATGTACTATTTGATCATGTTCCTATTTTGATCTTATCTTCAAATTCATTTGCTTCTAATGAAAGATGATTGAAGCATGAAGTGAAGAAGTATAGAGTTGGATTCAGAAACTTCAGAACCTTGGGTCAGAACCTTGACAGCGTTAGTAGTCTGGCTTGAGGTGTTCAGTATCTTCAGAATCTTCAGAGTCTTCAGGATCCTCAGTCAGAACCTTGATAACTTTAATTGTCTATCTTGAGATCTTCAGAATCTTCAGCTACATAACACAACTTCAGAAGTTTGCCATTCTTCAAAAGTTTGGTGATTAGAGTCACATCCAGAAGCAAGAACTGAGAGAATATTGCAGCAGTAACATAATGTCTCTTAAGAAGCTTCTGATGGGTGAAATAACACAGAAGCAGAAAGACCATTGCAATAACAATAGTGATGTCTTTCAGAACTTCTAATGGTAGGCGTAGAAGCGGATTTGAAATGCAAAGTTCAGAAACAGGTGATGTTGCACATTATATGATCAGAATCAAAACTGGTTGTTAAAGCTACACAATAACAAACCATTAGGGTACCAAATTTGTTCTCACACAAATACATTAGTTATCATCAAAACTCAAGGTATATATGTAAAACCAAATTTTGTTTTAACAATCTCCCCCTTTTGATGATGACAAAACATGTATTTTGATGAATAATTTTGTACAGTATAATCACAGAAGAATACATCTTACAGAAGTACAAAGCTCCCCCTGAGATATATAATCCTATAAAGATATAATCAGAATGAAAGAACACTTTCCTGATTTACCTTTTGAAGTACCAGGGTGAATATTCAGTTAGAATCTGGTTTATCTTCAGAAGTTAGTTGATGTTGTCCAGAGCACTGGTTGATAACGCCATCATTTTGATAGGCTTTACTTCATAATCTTTTCTTTAGAAACTTTTCTTCCTTGAAGGATAAGGTTTTCAGAACCTTGATTTTTCAGAAGCATGATTTTCAGAAGTAGCATATTCAGAACCATTCTGATTTTTGAGAAATAACCATGCAAAGACACTTAACAAACTTTTCTCGAAGTATTTGTTAACAGAAGCATTTAAGAAATGTTTGGGTTTTTACTTAGGAATTTAGATATCAAAATAAACACTTAATTATTTCCATTTAGAACGTTATGTTTTCTCCCCCTTTGTCATCTCAAAAAGATAAAAGATAAAAAAAATAAAAAATAAAGAGAAACATAACATTTTTCATTGATAGAGTGCCAACATGCAGTGCAGAATACAAAGAAAAGAAGCAAAAGAAAATTTTAAGAAATTTAAAGTACATAAAATCTAGGGGTTCTAGGGAGGAGGAGAAGGAATTCTTGACAGAATCAGCTGACACATAAGATCTTGCTTATCCAAACGCTCGTTGACCTTTACATTATCAGCCTTAATCTGCTTGATTGCTCTCATAAGAGAAACTTGAATAGGCTGAGAAGCAGAAGCTTTTGAGATGACTATCTGATTACGAGCTTCTTTCATAGCAGAGTCTTGAGGTTCAGGAGCAGCAGGTTCTGGAGCAGATTCAATGTGTTGAACAATCTCTGTTTTCCGAGCAGCTTCTTCTTCTTCCATAGATTCTGGAGAGGCTTCCTTGATTTATGGTGCAAGAAGGCATAATTGGGAATTTCTCAGCTTCCACAATTCCATTAAGGGCATGAACTCATAACGGAATTTTCTTTCAGCAAGAGTGTACATAAGATCCTTCATCTTGGAAATCTCGGAGTTCATCCCGCTTCTATAAGCTTCCTATGTTGAATCACTTGCAACAAGGTTTGTAGAAGAATGATTCGCAGTCATTGCTTTCTCCAGACGTCTTTTAGATTCAGAGTCAAAACTCGTCAGAACCTTTCCAAGGTCAGGGGAGGATTTTGTTGGTATTAATGGTGAGTTTGATTATGGACTCATCAAAGTTAGGACCAAAAATAGAGGGATGTGATGGTTGAATAATGGGTGGTGATTCTGGTGAGGTTATTTCTGGTTCAAAGTCAAACATTCCTTCAGGGGTGCCATCAGAAACATGTCTGTCAGAAATACTTCTTGCATGAGATTTTCTAGGTGTTGTAAGGTTTGGATTAGTTGGTTGGGGAGCATAAACTATTGGTGATGGTGAGATGGGTGAAATTTGTAACCGTGGAGGAGATAATGGTGGTGGTATTTGTTATTATTCTAAAACAGGAGCATAAACTAAAGGAGTTTCTGTGATTGGACTTTCTGTAACTGGAGTTTCTATTATGGGATTTTATATTAGTGGTGGAATTTCTACGATTGGGGTTGATATTTGTGGATTTGATTCTGGTGGTGGAATTGGAATTTGTTCAGAAATAGTAGATTGAGATGGAAGGGGAATTGGTAAGATTCTAGAAGAATTTGAATAAGAATTTAAAGAAGTGTTATCAAAAGGAAGCTTACCATAAACTCTTGAAGACTGGACGACTCTAGAAGTATCCTTCAGAATCATGGCCTTTTGGCGCTCACTTAGAGGCACCTCATCTTTGTCCTGAAAGATAGCAATCTTCTTCTTCTTTTGAGCCCTAAAAGATCCTTCGTCTCTTAACTCCTTCTTTCTATTTCCATGGACATCAGGATATGTTCCCGGAAGTTTAAACGGATCCACTAGAGGTTCAATTCCGTCCTTCAGACATCTATCCAAGTAAGCCATCAGAACCTTTGAGGGTAAATTTTGGTGAATAAAGGGAAGTTATCAAGGGGATTTCTTATACCACATATATCATCCTTAGTCAGCATGACATCTGGTCTTTAAAATCTGGAGATAAGACCCATACTCTTCAGATTCTCCCCCCATAAGACTTTACCAGCGTCCTTCACCAGCTCTTCTATCAGACCATTGACCAGAAGGTCATCCACCAGACCGCTTTCCACCAGAATATCTGAAATCAATCTGCCATTGGGAACGAATTTGCTCCTAGCCTTCTTGGATGATCCGCCAGTTCTGGATTCTCTGATAGAATCCCTTATGAACTTAAACAAAAGCGATGGAACTCCCAGCTGTAATACCCCAAAATTTACCTTCATTTTTCCTGGAAGCATACGCTTTACCCCTTATGCATGCATTCATTTTTAGGTAATTTAACATTTCATATTGCATTTCATCATGTCAATCGGAATTAGATCCAAGAAACTTGAATATCATCCAAGACACTTTGTGGGTCCTATCTGGGTGATCAGTCAACACAAGGGAAAGACTTGAGTTACTTCCAACAGGGGTCTATTCGTCAGTCAAAACGTTAATCTTGAAGGAGCAAAGGGTTGTTCATGAGCTGTCATGCTCGCTAGGCGAAACCCACGTGTTTTGAAAAAAAAAAACGAAAAAAAAACGGAAAACGAAAAAAAAAAACGAAAAACGAAAATAAATAAATAAATAAATAAAAGAAAAAATCTTGGACTTGGACCTCTCTCATTTGAGTCCACAGGTCCATAAAAATCAGGTTATAAATTCAGAGTTTCATGAAACAAAAGGCAATTCTATTCCTATTACCCTGGTTGGAAAAAGATAGTGAGAGGAGAGCTAACAGAGTTCAGAGCAGCCTCTAAACCTTGAAGGGAACTCAACTACATAGAATCACCTCTGCCTCACATAAACCCTAAAGATTGTTTTGTAAACCTCACGGGTGCAACTCAATTTCAATCAAGCTCTCCAATCAGGTTTGCCCTTATTCTCCCATTACCCTTGAGCTTTGAATTTGAATACTCTGAATGTTTGAGGTATTATGGATGAATTTGATACCCTTTTGATGCATGTCTTTTTTGTGAATTTTAATGGCATGATTCATGTGGTTACATTTTGATTTGGGGGCAACCCTTGATTACCCTATTTTTTTGTCTCTAACCTGTTTGTTGAGTTTTTGTGAGGGCTCACATGACTTTTACAGGGATAACTTGCGTGGTTTTCCACTTTATTTGTGGGATACCCCCTGGAGGTTCATTCCGATTACCTGTATTGACCCACTTTCTTTGATGATGTTAACTTGGAGGGATCTCAGGGTTTATCGTTCCTTTAATTGATGTTACTTCGGATCTTTATCCGCGTGGTTCCTTCGTCAAGGACTGCCTTTTTGCATGAGCATCCCAAACCCTAACCCTTCATTGATTTTTCTTCTCCTAAACACACGTTTACTCCTTCTACTACAGGCGAGTAAGTCTCCAAAGGTCGAGCATCCGGTAGATTGCGTAGTAACGTCGTTCGTCCAAAACCCAATCCATAACCCCGTAGTTAGCCGAACTACGGCTTGCTCTGATTCTCATTCCAGATGAGATACGTAGGCATAAGACGCGATGTCTTAGCGATCACACATCCCCCCAACCCATAGGTCAGCCGAGCTACGAAGACTCTGATTCTCATATTCAGATGAGATACATATGCAGTGGATGCGACATCCGCGCGAGTCATTTTCATATAACCCCTTTTTTAGTAAACAACACAAGATAAACTCACACCCTTTAGACAAGAACTACAAAAGTGGATCCCGTAGAGTACTACGGATGCGTATGGGTGCTAATACCTTCCCTTCGCATAACCGACTCTCGAACCCAAGATTTGGTTGCGAGACCTTGTCTTTTCCTTTCCTCTTTTCAGGTTTACTTCGAGCGTTTCCTTTCCCTCCTTTGGGATAAATAACGCACGGTGGCGACTCTTCTGTCATTTTCTTTCGTCGGTTGTTTTTTTGCACACTGTATTTTTCAGGTTGCGACACCAGCTTGACACCCTTTTCCAGAAGAAATAACATGATTTTCTGACGTATGTTGATGTTGTCAGAACTATTTGTACTTGTCTTGTGGTTGATGCAACACAAAATGATCTTGAACCAAACCCTTAGGTTCCTTGTTAAGTCCTTAGCACTAGGACCTTTTTCATCAGCGAAATTTGTTTCTTCTTTGGAGATGACATGAGAAATATCAGCATCTCTCTTAGCAGTGATGGTTGCACTATGAACCCTCTTTCCTTTTCCAAAACAAAAACACCACTAACAAGTTAATAACAAAAAGATAAAAACACAATGATTTTTATCCTGGTTCGCTTGAACTCAAAGCTAATCCAGTCCACCCGCCAAGGTGATTTTTCCTTATATACAAGTAATTAATCTACTATAATCAACAAATTATAATAAACACAAAGAATAACCTTCTTTGTCTTCTCAAGGATCCAACTAAACCTTAGTCTCCTTAAGGACTCACAAAGAACAACATTCTTTATCTTCTAAAGGATAACCTCCTTAAGGACTCAAACAAATAGTTTGAAGAATATTTAGTGTGTTACAAGATGCTTCTACAAAAGTAGATTTTACACAACTGAATTACAAACACTTAAAGAAAACTGTATACAAAGAATGATAGTTTTTCACAAAGAAAAATAGCTTATCAAAATACTTGTACAATCAGTGTTTTCTTCAAGTCTCCAATGCATGCTTATATACTGTAAGCATGTGATCGTTGGAGGGAAAACTGGGAAAGCTCCTTTGAGCGGTTGTCCACTGTTGGATGGGAAAGGAATGATATCACGTATTGTCCTTTCGCCCACAAATTCAGTGACGAGTGTGATGTATAGTACTATCCTTGCCCATGAAATTAGGTAGTGGAAAGGTTGTTAGATTTGTACCATGTACTATTTGATCACGTTCCCATTTTGATCTTATCTTCAGATTCATTTGCTTCTGATGAAATATGATTGAAACATGAAGTGAAGAAGTAGAGAGATGGATTCAGAAACTTCGGAACCTTGGGTCAGAACCTTGACAGTGTCAATAGTCTGGCTTGAGGTCTTCAATATCTTTAGAATCTTCAGAGTCTTCAGAATCCTTAGTCGGAACCTTGATAACTTCAATCGTCTGTCTTGAGATCTTTAGAATCTTCAGAATCTTCAGTTATATAACACAACTTCAGAAGCTTGTCATTCTCTAGAAGTTTGGTGATCACACATCCAGAAGCAAGAATTAAGAGAATATTGCAACAACAACATATTGTCTCCTCAGAAGCTTATGATAGGTGAAATAACAAAGAAGAAGAAAGACCATTGCAACAATAATATTGATGTCTTTCAGAACTTCTAATGGTAGGCGCAAAAGCGAATTTGGAACGCAAAGTTCAAAAACTGATGATGTTACATATCATATGATCAGAATCAGAAATTGTTGTTAAAGCTACACAATAACAAACCATTAGGGTACCAAAATTGTTCTCACATAAATACACTATTGTTATCATCAAAACCCAATGTATAAATACATAACCAAATCTTGTTCTAACATGTAATTCACCTATTGTGGATACAGTTGTACAAATTTTGTTTACTAAAATAATTAAATTTATTTTTATTTTAATAGAAATTATATTGATAATAATTATACCTTATCGATGTTTTATTTTTAATATAGTTTGTTTGTTTTGTACAATGTACATTTGATTTATGATTATGTAAATTAAGATTCATGTACCCTATCGGTATTATAATTTGTTAGGTGACATAATATTTGTACATTGTTATATTTCTTATTTAATATTGTTGAAACTATTATTTAAGAAATAAGCAATTATTTAAAATACATTTAATAATTTATGAAACCCAGTATTTTTTTATATTAAAAATAGATTTAGTGATTGACATACCCTATCGAAGTGATGTTACTTGATATGATCATTCAGTGATGGAGAAAATAATTGAATATTTGTTTAAAATATTTTCTAAGCTCTTAAATTAATAATTCAATTATTATTCTCTATCAAGTGAGAGAATTTAACATGTCAATTGTATAGAAATAGTAACTCTATGAATTTACCAAGCTATGGTGAATTCAGCCCCATCCCAGAAGCCCTCTTAAAGCAAATTGGAAATTTTTCTATCAAATACACTAAGGAGACTCAATCAGACTACCCTACAAGTCATAATAACCAATGTACTTTGCAAGGAGGACATCATTTAGTAATAGTCCATGAAAAAAAAGGAAAAAAAAAGCAAATAAGACACTATGCATTGAAGAAACGATAGACTCTTTCCAAAGAGTCAGTAGGGAATCAAGAAAGTTCTTTCGTAGAACTGTCGAGGGTTGGGAAACCCTCAAATAGTTAGAGCTCTTCAAAGTTTAATAAAAAACTATCAACCAGACATCATTTTCCACTCGCAAACTAAAATGGACAGTATTGCTTTCAATAAAATCGCTTTCAATTTTAACTCTAGTATGAATAATTACTATGTTGTGGATTCCATTGATTCAGGTAAGAGTAGGACGAGAGGTCTTATTATTATGTGGAACTAAAATGTAAAGTTAATGATTAATAATGCTTATAACAACTATATTGATAGCTATTTTGAGTTTCCAAATATGCATAATGTTTGTATGTTAACTACTGTGTATGGTTTTCCCTCTAATCCAAAAAATGCATTTAACTTGTTCATTATTGTCTAGTCTTAATAGTCCAAACTACTTGGAGGATTAGATTGTTTATGGTGACTTTAATTTAGTTAATTCTTCTAACGGAAAATAAGGGGGTAACCCATTGATAATAACCTGGCTAATTTGTTCTCAGATACTATTGACCTTTGCAATTTACATGATATTGGTTTTTGGTGACATGATTACTACAAAATAGACATTTCATAACACCTATTTTACATCAGTCTTCCTGTTAACCGTGGTAATAGTTCTTTTTTGGGCGCTTTTTTTCTTCGTATTTACTAAAGGACATTTCACAACGGTCATAGGTAACAACCGTAGTGAAATTTACCTTGAGTGAAAGGATTTGAATCCTGTTGTACCCCAAAAATTTCCCTCCCCTTTTCATCCTCTCACTCAACCCTTGAGTTGAGACTCATTTGCATACACTCATGATTCATTCATATGCATCAATCATTCGTCCATTAGTTGGTCATTATAAATTTAAAGTTCTTGGCTTGCAAAGCTAAGGTTTGTGTATGAATAAAACCCTAAAGGTATGACTTGGCTATTCATTTGGACCCGGGGGTGTGAAACCCTAATGCCTTGATCTTTGAATCATAAACTCAACAAGGTTCCATCATGGTACTCCTAAAGGGTCTCAAATCCTAATTTCTTGATGTTTTGGTGGTGGGGCTTTACGATTGTTCCTTAGGTCTTATCTGGACTTCTAAACCTTAGTTGGGATTCATACATGTTGAAGACTCGATTGGGAATCATCCTAATCCATTGATTAAAGGATGTGTTATTGAAACCCTAATAAGTAGATATTGGTTCTTGTGTGCCTTGTTGGCTTGAATTATTCACCTTGTGATTGTTTCAAACCCTATTTGTGTTTGGGTCCTTTATTTGAAGCAATGTTGCTCATTGGGTCACCTTTTGGACCATGTGGCTTGCAACCCTAATTCCTTGATTCACTATTACTTGTCTGATAATCACTTGATCTTGATTTTCCCAATAACTTTGATTTGAATTTGGAACCCTAGTTTTGGTTTCTTGACTTTTGTCAATATGGTTATTGTGGAGCCATACTTCATGGATTTGGATTGGTGGGTCATTGTGGTTTGATTCATCCATTGGTCATGGTCTAAGTGCTTGACCTCTGTTTATGATCCTTCTGATCTAATGTTTTGGTTCATCCAAGGTTGTTCATACTTGCATGCATAGTCATAATCCATTGACTCTTTGTTTAGGGTGCATTCATGGGCTTAAGTTTATAATGCATTGATGCTTAATCCATTGCATTCCTAGATCATGACTTCATCCATGTTCATGGTTTCTTCATTCCTAATTCATTAATGTGGTTCACCATCCATTCATTTGAATTCATAATACATGGTTCATACTAGGTATTTCAAATTTGGTTTTGGTGGAAAAAATACCATTTTCCATCACATTTGCAAATACATTCAAAGTCCTTGATTTTCATTAAAACCTGTCGCATCTCGAAAAATGGGAACACGACTTAGCGAAGCGTAATCGCACGCTCGCATGATGGACTAAGTAGAGTCTCCACCGAACTTTATTTATTCCTAAAAAAGGAAAGGGGAAATATCGATAAAACCCAAGAAAGAACGACAATGATATTGGTCGTCACAACCAAATCAGGGTTCAGGAGTCGATTATGCAAGGGGAAGGTACTAGCACCCCTCACGTTTGTTGTACTCAACGGGAACCATTAGGTTAGTTGTGCGCGTTAGTGTGTTGAATGTAGTTTTAAGTGTCGGGTTTTTGTTATCGTCTCCACAGGGATTGTGAGATATCGCCGCCGTTCGACAGTTGTTTCAATTCTTAACTCGTAGTAACAAGGGGGTTTTGGTTTTAGTCACAGTATCTTGCATAAAAGTGTAATAAAATGCAGTAAAAGTTTTGGTTTTTCTATTTGAGAAATATTGTCAAAGTTAGGGTTCGACGATCACTTTGCATGTATATGTTCGATCAACAAAACTTATAAATTCCTTTAGATGACAAACTATTTCACAAAGTCCTCCCAATGTGTTTATCTCTAACACACATTGTGGGTTTTCCCATTTTGATCCATTGTTTATCTCTAACATAATCTATCAAAATGACAACTTTTTGGTTCAACCTTATGGTGAACAAAATCATTCATTACTATCTCTAGCTAACAAACAAGATTGGATGAAAACCTAGGTAAAGAGTTGGTAAACATCTCTCGATCATAAACCAACACAAAGAGTTTTCAATAAAACAAAGTTTTCACCATATATTCATCATTAAAGAGTTTACAAATGAAGATCATCCCATTTACACACAAAGCTAATGATCATCTACATCTAACCTTGACAAAATGAAGAACTTAGCCACTCATTTTCATGGTGGCTTGCACAACAAGTCTCGGTTGAAGGTTGATCAACATCCAAGTCGAAGAATCGAGATTGGATGGGAATCCACCTTCTTTTTGTAGAATAATGTTAAGAGATGAAGAAAAATGGGTTTCTAGGTTACAAAATATCTCTAGAGCAATGCTGAAAATATCTAAAAAAAGTACAAAGTATGACTCCAAAAAGTAGCCCCTGCTACTTATAGTGCTGCTACTGAGCTGTCATGCTCGCTAGGCGAGCAGAATGGTTCGCCTAGCGAGCCCCTAAAATAGGCACCAGAGGCACTTGCGCCCAGAGAAATATCCTTTGCCAGATTTGCATGTTCGCTAGGCGAACAAAACCTTCTCTAGGCGAGCTTAGGAGGTTTTTCTACTGGAATTGCTCGCTGGGAGCTCGCTAATGGCTCGCCTAGCGAGTGAGTGCTGGCTGCGCTTTTGACCAAGTCTGGGCGTGTTCGCTACCACCTTCGCTGGTTGCTCGCCTAACGAGTTTGTTGATGTTTGCTACTGTAAAATACTGGAGATGTTCGTTGGATGCTCGCTGGGTGCTCGCCTAGCGAGCACTTCGCCACAGCACTCGCCTAGCGAGCGTGCTGATGAATGCTTTCTTCTCTTGGTCCCTTTGCCAACTTTCTTTTGCCTTCATTTTCTATTATTTCATGCCTAATTGCTGCACAATAACGCACAAATCAAAGGTACCAAGATCGTTTAACATTGTATTGCGATTCATCTAAAACAAAGGCGGTTTCGAACGCTTTAGCAACAAAAAGGAGTGAAAGATGCCCACATTTGATAGCTCAAATAAGCACTTTTGGGCATCTAACAACTCTCCCCAACTAGATTCTTGCTTGTCCTCAAGCAAAGTATGCCTCTTGAAGGACAAGAGGATTTGCTTTAAGAAAAAGGTTTCTCCGAAGTCGGATAAAACGGCTCAAACACAAGAAAATCAACCAGGCATAAGTTCTCAATGGTTAGAATAACATAATGCATAAGAACTAAAACTTAATAGCAATACGAAATATGTATCTATCCACAATAATAGTATCTTGAATGAATCACCATATCTCTCCTCTTCGAATAAGGATTGAAGAAATTACGCGTTTGCAACCGCGGGGACAATCTCTCTCTCCAACAAACAATGAAGAAATCAATTCAATTCATACAATGTCTAACAATTATAAATGGAAATGCGGAAGCGAGAAGATCACTAAGGACTTTTCCGGTTGTAGCTTGGTTAGGTTTACAAACAAGGGTCATTTCTAAGGCCATTGAAAACGAAATTGCCGATGCAAAAGAGACATTCACTGTACATTATTCACACATCTCAACTTCGTTCCATTTGTTTCTCATTTGAAACCTTCACAACTCTTATTTCACAACTCAATTTTTGTTTTTCACTATTTTTCTTCCAAGCAAGCATTCATTTTCATTTTTTCTATTTTTTCTTTTCTTTCACATCATATTTACAAAACAGATGTTTCTCTTTTCTATATTTTTTATTTTTTATTTTCAATGCTTGCTCGGTTTTTCAAGAGTTGTGGCACTTACCGATTCTCTTTTTCGTTCTCCCCAACTTATTTCTTACTCACCCTAAGTGAATGCTCTTGACTTTTTACGGCAAAAGAACAATTATCAAAATTTTCCGGGTTTCAAGAAAAAAGATTTTTGACATCTCGCTTTATTTCAAGCTGAGATTCAACTGTTTAAGCTCAAAGGGGTTAACGAATACTCTCTCTGCTCACGGGTAAGTTGTATTTGGAATTGGTTGTGCTCATAAGAAAACAAGCGCCTTGATCATTTCTAATTGCTTCCACAAATTCACAATAATAAAAGACCAAGCATGAATCAAATGAATCAACAAAGTTTATTAGAATCTAGCATTTAAGTGTACAATGGAGGTTTCCTCACAATTTGTGGTTCTAAGTCCTAGATGAAACATTCATTCAATTATGTTGCAAAAAGAACAATATTCAATTACAAAAAAGAGTAAAGTTCTTAATGCATTCTAAAATTCTAACCGGAGGTAACCATGTACCTTAGCATTATTCACTTGTTTATTTTTATCATTGCCATCCAAGCTCGGATGCACCTTCATTGGATACTTCTTTGAGGAGCAACCAATCTAGAAGGTTTGACACTCAACAACCAAAAATTTATTAAACAAAAAGAAATTTAAACCAAACACACAAATTAAAAACATAAACAATACTCATTACTTAAAATTTTTTAAAATGTGCATGGGGGACAAAACACCCCAAAAGTACATAACCAAAATCAAAATACAACAAATCTGAAAAATACAATAAAGTAAAACAAACTTAGCCCTCAAAGGACTCAAAACCCTTATCACTACCGGCTTCAGAATCGGTAGCATCATCATCATCATCGTCATCATCCTCAGCACCACCTGAAGCACCAGCACCAGATGCACCGGCACCCGCCCCCTCTCCAAACATAGGCCTGTCCACAGGCCAGCTAGCGTTCTGCAGAAACTGCTCACGCGTCATCATCGAGTGATCACCGGAGGGATCACGTGCCTGCAACAGCAACAGCTGCATAGAGTCGTGCATGTCAACCATGGCGCGCTGAGTTGCCGCCATCCAATCCCAATTGTAGTTGCAGACAGCCTGCTGGAAAGGATCGGATCCATGAGCAAAAGTACCAGGACCATCAGAAGTCCCGGTATTACCATCAGTTGCACCACTTCTTAAGTTCTTAGGCTTGCAAAACATGGCCACATATCTATCATTGATGGCCGGCGGGATCCTTACTTGACTCCGGGAGGGTAGCTTCACCTTCACATATTGGCACAAAGCCATGATTAGACACGGGAAAGCAAGGGGGCAGTTAACTCGTGCCCCCGACTTTAGTCCGCTCTCGACCACTGACTTCATCTCCAAAGCAATTACCCTCGCCACATCAATTTGAATATTCGTGAAGATGCAGTGAACCAGATGTGCCACTGGTATCGGCACGGTAGAGGTGTGAGACTTGGGTTTTATATTTGTGAGAACCAACATGAGTAT
Source organism: Lathyrus oleraceus (assembly GCF_024323335.1). Classification (NCBI taxonomy): domain Eukaryota; kingdom Viridiplantae; phylum Streptophyta; class Magnoliopsida; order Fabales; family Fabaceae; genus Lathyrus; species Lathyrus oleraceus. The sequence continues at coordinate 178,329,409 of NC_066583.1, forward strand.
CAACTGAGCCATGGGAATCATGTCTTCTCTATGGTATCTCATCGGAACCCCAAATGGGTTCAGCTCAACTGATTTCCCTTCAAAAAGCAGGGCAGCAGAAATTGAATCGGTATCCCGGTGAAGCCTCAAATCCCTATGGTAAGTGTCTCTCTCATTCGCTCCCAGATGGAGCGGTTCACCCAAGACACGGTTAATTGTGTCCCGATCGAATGCAACCTGACGGCCAGACACTCGTGTTGTCCATGTGAATGGCTTGTCATCGTTAGGCAGTGCGTTCGCGTAGAACTCACGCACTGTTTCGATGTCATAGTGTTCAAGCGGAGATATCAACCGGTCCCACCGCTTACTGTGAATCAACCCAGCAAATGTACGGTATTCGCCCTCGGGGTTGATTATGAATCTTTTCTACGGCATAATCTTTCTCTTCTCCAAAGCGATATATCTAGCCGCTTGCTTTGGCCCGACAAATTTGTCAGTGTCGAATTGTATGGGCACGGTACGGGAAGTGCTCCCGACCTTTCTCTTTTTAGGCGCACTTGATCTGGATGCCATCTGCAAAGACATAGAGAGGAAACAACACAAACACAAAATAGATTAGAAAGCAAAACAGAATAACCAATTACTGTCATGTTCGCCACTGATTCGCCTAGCGAGGTGCTAGCGAATCTTGCGGGTTTTGGGTTCTGCCTTGTTAACACTGAAATTTCAGAAAAACCCAAGGTCTCATGGTATCTATTTCAGAACAAAATGATTTATCATGAAAGGCATCGTTCTAAGGTACATGCAAATCTACATCCACATGCAAAACCTAATGTACCCATTCCCTCAAATTCACCCTAAATGACATATACATCAGAAATTTACAAAGTTAAAACATAAAGAAATGGAATTAGGGCAAACCTTAGTGAAAGAGATTGATTGAATTTGAAGTGCACAATAAGGTTTGCAATGCAATGTAACCGTTTAGGGTTTGAGTGAGATGAAAAGTGAGAGAGTGATTGTGAGTTCTGGAGTGAGTTTGATCCTTTATCAGACTAAAAAAACGAAATAACAAGTGTTTGGGCCCAAATGAGTGGCCCTGTGAAACAGAAATAAAGTGCTGCCACGCAGCGCTCACTACTGCTTCGCCTAGCGAGTAGATAGCGAATCAGCTCGCTACTGCCTTCGCCTAGCGAGCTGCTAGCGAGCATGACATCAATTTGTTTTTTCATAACAACAGGTAAAGCACATTCAACAAGGTTTTTCAAAATGGACACCAATACAACATAACAGAAAACTGTAAATACTTACAATGTTGGGGTGCCTCCCAACAAGCGCTTGTTTAACGTCGGATAAGCTCGACGGTTCGATGCTCACAGAGGAGCATCCAAGGAAATAGCACAGCTCCCGCGATCCACATGACCGCCGAGATAAACCTTCAAACGTTGGCCATTTACCGTCCAACTCTCCTTCTTTTCCATGTCCTCAATGACAATAGCTCCATATTCCTTGACTTCTTTGACCTGAAATGGCCCAGACCATTTTGATTTCAATTTTCCGGGGAATAACTTCAACCTGGAATTGAACAATAGGACCAACTGTCTGGGCACAAAATCCTTCTTTCGAAGCTTTTTGTCATGATATTTTTTTTACCTTTTCTTTATACAACCAACTCGAGTGATATGCGGCATTGCGCATCTCTTCCAACTCAAGCAGTTGCACTTTCCTTTTCTCACCGGCCAAATCCTTATCAAAATTTAATAATTTCAGGGCCCACAATGCTTTGTGCTCCAATTCAACCGGCAAATGGCAAGTTTTACCAAACACCAATTGAAAAGGAGTTAGCCCAATTGGAGCTTTGAAAGCGGTACGGTATGCCCATAACGCTTCATCCAATTTTTGGGACCACTCTTTTTTCGAATTTGACACAGTTTTCTCAAGAATTCTCTTAATCTCACGATTAGAGACTTCGGCTTGACCATTAGCCTGTGGGTGATACGGAGTTGTCACTCTATACGATACACCGTAATATTTTAAGACGTTTTCTAACGGTGCATTACAAAACTGTGACCCTCCGTCACTAATCAACACTCGGGGGGTTCCGAAACGGGAAAATATGTTTTTCTTCAAAAAAATTATTACCGTTTTCGCATCCGCTCGAGGTGAGGCAATCGCCTCAACCCACTTTGAAACGTAATCAACAGCCACAAGCATATACTCGTTACCATAAGAGGGTGGGAATGGTCCTACAAAATCGATACCTCAACAATCAAATACTTCAACCTCTTGGATGTTTTGGAGAGGCATCTCGTCTCTCTTACCAATCCCACCGCTTCTTTGGCAACTATCACAACCTTGCGCATGGGCATGTGCGTCTTTGAAAATAGTGGGCCAATAAAATCCCGACTGAAGGACTTTAGTGGCCGTTCTTACCCCATTATAGTGTCTGCCGTAAGGCGAGTTGTGACAATGCCAAAGGATGCTCTGCGCCTCATCGCCGGTAACACACCTTCTCAAAAGGTTGTCACCACCCAACTTAAACAAATATGGGTCATCCCATACGTAGTACTTGGCATCCGAGAGAAATTTCCTTTTTTGGTTCGAAGTTAGGTCGGGAGGCACCAAACCACTAGCCTTGTGGTTCGCAAAGTCCACAAACCACGGCCTAACTTGAACTTTAAAACGTTTTTCATCAGGAAACTCTTCTCGGATTTCTTTCTCTGAAGCCGTAACCTCCACATTAACTAAGCGAGATAAATGATCCGCCACCAAATTTTCCGATCCTTTCTTGTCTTTGATTTCAACATCAATTTCTTGCAACAAGAGGATCCAACGGATGAGCCTTTGCTTCGAATCCGGTTTGGTGAGCAAATATGTAATCGTCGAGTGATCGGTATACACTATGACTTTGGACCCTATAAGATAAGACCTAAACTTTTCAAGCGCATACACTATCGCAAGTAATTCTTTTTTAGTGGTGGCATAGTTAATTTGAGCCTCATTAAGAACTTTACTTGCGTAATGTATCACATGAAATTTTTTCTCTTTTCTTTGGCCTAATACCGCTCCGATTGCATAGTCGCTCGCATCACACATGAGCTAGAAATTTAAATTCCAATTTGGAGCGACTATAATTGGAGCGGTAACCAATTTTTCCTTTAAAATCTCAAAAGCTTGCAAACATTCATCAGTTAAAAGAAATACCTGGTCCTTGGCTAGCAAATTACTCAAAGGCTTAGCTACCTTTGAGAAGTCTTTGATAAAGCGCCGATAGAAACCGGCATGCCCCAAAAAGCTTCGGATTTCCTTCACATTCACCGGAGGAGGTAACTTTTCAATCACTTCAACTTTAGCACGATCAACTTCAAGCCCTCTTGAAGAGACTTTATGGCCAAGCACTATCCCCTCGGTCACCATGAAGTGGCACTTCTCCCAATTAAGCACAAGATTGGTCTTCACACATCTTTCAAGAACCGTTTCCAAGTTTGCCAAGCATAGACTAAAGGAACCACCAAATACTGAGAAGTCATCCATAAAGACTTCCATTGTTTTCTCGATAAGGTCGGCAAAAATAGCTTGCGCACATCTTTGGAAAGTCGCCGGTGCATTGCATAACCCACATGGCATTTTACGGTATGCGAAAATTCCAAAGGGACATGTGAAAGCCGTCTTTTCATGATCGGCCGGGTCAACCGAAATTTGGTTATACCCGGAATAGCCATATAAGAAACAATAGTATTGTTGCCCCGAGAGTCTTTCTAACATTTGATCCATGAACGAGAGTGGAAAATGGTCTTTTTGAGTTGCGGTATTCAACCGCCTATAATCAATGCACATACGCCACCCCGTTGCAACTTTGGTCGGGATCAACTCATCCTTATCATTTCGAATCACGGTAATGCCACATTTCTTCGGAACCACATGCACAGGACTAACCCATGGGCTATCCGAAATCGGGTAGATCATTCCCGCATCCAACAACTTAACAACTTCCTTCCTAACAACTTCCTTCATAGTAGGATTTAAGCGGCGTTGTGGTTGAGCTACCGGCTTAAAATCCTCTTCCATTAAGATCTTGTGCATGCAATAGGAAGGACTAATTCCCTTGAGATCGGAAAGAGTCCAACCCATGGCTTCTTGATTCTTTTTCAACACTTTGATCAAACGGGCTTCTTCATCTTTTGTCAAAAGATTGCTTATGATAACCGGCTTTGCCTCGGTCTCGTCGAGGAACGCATACTTCAAAGTAGAAGGTAACATTTTCAATTCAATAGGCGATTTTTCCTCATTAACCTCCTTCTTCAAGTCTTCCTCCTCAACTTCCCACGGTTGTAGTTCGTTTAAACTATCAAGTTCCCTTAAGCATTCATCAAGAGCTTGCTCTTCTTCAACTGTGAAAACTTCAAAGGAGTCATCAAGAGCTAACTCCATAGGAGATATCTCATGAATATGCTTAGAAACTTCAAAGGTTGCCTCTTCAATCGCATCAATGCGAAAACTATCACGTCTATCATTTGAATGCTTCATTGCTTCGAATAGGTCAAATGTAACTTCTTCATTTTGGACCCTTACCTTCATCAAACCGTCGTCAACGTCTATCATCATGCGCGCGGTTTTCATGAACGGTCGGTCAAGAATGAGCGAAGCATCATCATCTTCTTCCATATCAATCACAATGAAATCGACCGGGAAAAAGAATTTGTCGACTTTAACCAAAACATCTTGGGCTACGCCATGAGGATGGGTAGTCGACTTATCGGCCAATTGCAACGTCATCCGGATGGACTTAATTTCAATGTTGCCAAGCCTCTTCACAATAGACAATGGTATAAGATTAATGCTTGACCCCAAATCAATTAGTCTCTTTCCGACATAGACATCACCAATTTTAACCGGCAAAGTAACTCGTCCCGGATCAACCTCTTTTTTCGGAAGCGTCCGTTGGATGATCGCACTACAACTAGCATCGAGGACAATCGTCTCCGGTTCCGTATACCTCCGCTTTTTTGTAAGTATGTCTTTCATGAATTTGGCATACTTGGGCATTTGCTCTAGTGCTTCGGCAAACGGAATGTTGACTTCCAGTTGTTTGAAAATATCCATGAACCGGGCGTAATGCCGTTCATTCTCTCCTTTAGATGGAGCATGTGGATAAGGAAGGTTTTGGATTGGAGTAGCGCTCACTACCTCCTTTCCTTTAGCAACTCTAGAACTTCTCGCTCTTTTCTTTTTCACTTCCTCCACCATTACTTAATCACTCTTATTTTTCTCAATTTCCACACTTTCTTTCTTTTCAACTTCACCATTCTTTTGGTTCTTTTCAACTTCTTCCTCACTCCACTCCCCCACTTCACCATCAATATTATCCTCTATTATTTTCTCCTTATCATTTTTTTCTTCCTCTCTTTTTTCACTCTCATCTCTTTTTTTATTCTCACTAATCAACTCCCTTCCACTTCTCGTCGTTATCGCTTTACAATACTCTTTAGGATTAGTTTGCGTGTTCGCCGAAAAAGATGGACCGGGTTGTTGTTCCGCTAGTTGCTTAGCAAGTTGTCCGACTTGAGTCTCGAGGTTTTTGATTGCCGCATCGTTACTTTTTTGATTAGCCATTGGCATTTGCATAAATTGTGTCAATGTCTCTTCTAGCTTTGAAGTCACGACCGGCGGTTGTTGAGGTTGGTAAGGATTTTGGGGAGGGTTTTGACGGCTAGAAGAACCATCCCCATAACCTTGGTTATGGTAATAGTTACTCCTAGGTTGGAACCCTTGATTCCCTTGGAAGTATTGTTGTTGATTTTGAGGATGTGGTTGATAAGGTTGTTGTTGTTGTCTCGGTTGGTAGTCTCGTTGGTTCGCCATGTAGTTTACTTCTTCGAACCTGGGAGGTGGACAAAATCCGGTGTCATGCTCACCTTTGCAAAGCTCGCAACAAGCTATTTGTTTAGCTTTTGAAGGTTCTCTCAACTCTTTTATTTGTTGAGTTAAGAGTTCCACTTGTTGTGAAATGAGTTTGTTTTGGGCAAGAATAGCATCGTTCGTCCCAAGTTCAAGCACTCCCGGCTTCTTCAAAGAGTTGCCTCTACTTTGACTTTGGAGGTCATTTAGAGCCATTCGGTTAATAATATCTGTAGCTTCTTCGGCGCTTTTAGACAATAAAGAACCACCCGAGGTAGCATCCAACAAAGTCTTGCAATTCGGTTGAAGGCCATTTTTGAAAATGTGGATTTGAGTCAATTCGTCGAAACCGTGCCCTTTGCACTTCCGAAGCATGGATTTGAATCTTTCCCATGCCTCATTTAACGATTCGTTGGTCCCTTGTGAAAACACGGAGATGGCCGTCTTGGATTCCATGAACCGGTTGTGGGAGAAAAATCTTTCGATGAACTTCTCTTCCAACACGTTCCAATCTGTCATGACGGCAGGTGTTTGATCTAAGTACCAATCTTTTGCTTTGCCGAGCAAAGCATGGGGAAATAATCTTTTGAACAACGGTAGCTCTTGAGCTTGATCAACTCCGGCCGCCAATGCTATCTCGTAAAATTTGGTGAGAAAAGCAAAGGGATCTTCATGGTCCATTCCGGTGAATGGACTTCCATATAGTAAATTAAGAGTTCCCATCTTCATCTCGGCTTGCCTTCCCGTGTGGTTGGCAAACTGAGCAGTATTCCTTGGACTGTTTACACATGGAGTGGAAATGGGCGGTGGTTGTGGTGGTTGATCCATGATAGGTATGAACGGTGGTGGATGTGTGGTAGAAGAACTTTCTCCTTGTTCTTGTCGTTGTCTAGCTTGTTGCCTCCTTCGTCTCGTTTTGCTATTCAGTCTCCTGGCGGTTCTTTCGATCTCGGGATCAAAAAGAAGTTCGTCCACATGAATCTGCCCTCGCATAAAACGAAAGCTGCACACTAAACCAAATAAATTACAAGCACAAGTCAAAAATTCGAAAGCTAAAAATTAAGCAACTATTGCGGTGCTCGCAATATCAATTCACAATCCCCGGCAACGGCGCCATTTTGTTGAATGTAGTTTTAAGTGTCGGGTTTTTGTTATCGTCTCCACAGGGATTGTGAGATATCGCCTCCGTTCGACAATTGTTTCAATTCTTAACTCGTAGTAACAAGGGGGTTTTGGTTTTAGTCACAGTATCTTGCATAAAAGTGTAATAAAATGCAGTAAAAGTTTTGGTTTTTCTATTTGAGAAATATTGTCAAAGTTAAGGTTCGACGATCACTTTGCATGTATATGTTCGATCAACAAAACTTATAAATTCCTTTAGATGACAAACTATTTCACAAAGTCCTCCCAATGTGTTTATCTCTAACACACATTGTGGGTTTTCCCATTTTGATCCATTGTTTATCTCTAACACAATCTATCAAAATGACAACTTTTTGGTTCAACCTTATGGTGAACAAAATCATTCATTACTATCTCTAGCTAACAAACAAGATTGGATGAAAACCTAGGTAAAGAGTTGGTAAACATCTCTCGATCATAAACCAACACAAAGAGTTTTCAATAAAACAAAGTTTTCACCATATATTCATCATTAAAGAGTTTACAAATGAAGATCATCCCATTTACACACAAAGCTAATGATCATCTACATCTAACCTTGACAAAATGAAGAACTTAGCCACTCATTTTCATGGTGGCTTGCACAACAAGTCTCGGTTGAAGGTTGATCAACATCCAAGTCGAAGAATCGAGATTGGATGGGAATCCACCTTCTTTTTGTAGAATAATGTTAAGAGATGAAGAAAAATGGGTTTCTAGGTTACAAAATATCTCTAGAGCAATGCTGAAAATATCTAAAAAAAGTACAAAGTATGGAAGTGTAAAAGTATGGCTCCAAAAAGTAGCCCCTGCTACTTATAGTGCTGTTACTGAGCTGTCATGCTCGCTAGGCGAGCAGAATGGTTCGCCTAGCGAGCCCCTAAAATAGGCACCAGAGGCACTTGCGCCCAGAGAAATATCCTTTGCCAGATTTGCATGTTCGCTAGGCGAACAAAACCTTCACTAGGCGAGCTTAGGAGGTTTTGCTACTGGAATTGCTCGCTGGGAGCTCGCTAATGGCTCGCCTAGCGAGTGAGTGCTGGCTGCGCTTTTGACCAAGTCTGGGCGTGTTCGCTACCACCTTCGCTGGCTGCTCGCCTAGCGAGTTTGTTTATGTTTGCTACTGTAAAATACTGGAGATGTTCGCTGGATGCTCGCTGGGTGCTCGCCTAGCGAGCACTTCGCCACAGCACTCGCCTAGCGAGCGTGCTGATGAATGCTTTCTTCTCTTGGTCCCTTTGCCAACTTTCTTTTGCCTTCATTTTCTATTATTTCATGCCTAATTCCTGCACAATAACACACAAATCAAAGGTACCAAGATCGTTTAACATTGTATTGCAAATCAAAGGTACCAAGATCGTACCAAGATGCCCACATTTGATAGCTCAAATAAGCACTTTTGGGCATCTAACATAGTGTTAGCTTGAAATGTTTGTTTGTTGGTAGATTTTAGCAAAATCTATCTTGTATTAATCGACGAGAAACATTATTTTACCCAAAACAGATGAGGAGCAGAAGTATACATCACATAAGATGGATTTACAAACCAACATTCGGAAAAACGTCACTTATCTCAACTCAACAATTATGGATGAATCATTGCTTTGCATCATCTGAAGATAAGATGTATTTCGTTTATGAAAAATTTTTCTTGATTAATCGCACAGCGGAGAAAAAAGAGTTTGATTGGTTGAATATGTTTTTGGGCTTGAAAGACGAGTATTTATGACTTACAAGCTCTTACAACTTTGGTCTAATACTCGGGACTACGTCTGGACCTTTCACCCAGGTAATCTTCTTTCTTTCAATTTTATTGAGAAAAGACGTTTGAATATTTACAAATGTTTTGAAAGGAAGACGAACACTTATAACTTATAGCTCTTACAACTTGGACCTAACATTCAGGACTACGACTGAACCTTTCACCCAAGTAACCTTTTTCTTCCAATTTTAATTATGAAAATGTCTTGAATATTAAATTAAAATAATTAAAGTATAAAGGTTTGAAATTATTGAAATTTAAATTGATGTTGCTTAAGAGCTCATTGTAAGAAGGCCCAAGAGTAAGCCACGAGACCAAAAATCAACCAAAATCGAAAGCAACTGAATTTAGCTTTGAGCTAACTTAGAGTGGATTCATGTAAAAATCACTCTAAAAGAAGTCGAACAATCGAATCTATGCATCTAAGCGATTTTCGAAAGTTAAATTGAATTTTAACTCTGAAATTGCAACGCAGTGAAAGACAACAACAACCAAAATACTATTATAGTAGTATTACAATTTTTACATCAACTCAAAGTAATCGAAAAAACAGAAAGCTAACACAACACACACACACATGCTATCCAAAATGAATCTACATTGCTACAAAATAAAATTAAAAAAATAAAAAAAATATAAAATAATATATATAATATATATATATATATATAGATATATTATATATATATATATATATATATATATATATATATATATATATATATATATATATATATATATATATATATATATATATATATATATATATATATATATATATACCAAAATATGAAAAGCATGTGGATCAATGTCCTATATCAAAACAAACAGTAATTAGTAGTTATTTATGCAAAGTATAGAAATACACGTGGATCTAATTAAAACATTCTCTATCAATCTAGTAGCAAACAAAAGGAACCCTTCTTCTATCAATCTAGTGTTCACTAATTTTCAATAAAGAAAGAACTCTACAAAAAAATAACATATACGTAACATCATTTAATCTAAAACAACAAATGAAAGTTAAAAGGGAGTGAAAAAAAAGAGTGAAAGGATAAAGAGGACTACCGACGACAACAAACTAAGTTGATTGAAGAAGAAAATATTGATATGTGTATGAAGAAAACTAAATATGAGAATAAAAAAAAGAATCAACAAATGATTTCTGATTTTTCTTGTTGTTTCAAAAAGAGAGACCAATCTTTATTCCCATTTTGAGAGAACACTTGAAAAGATAAATTAAATGCAATCAACCACACATAATATATAGTAGGGACTAGTTAGGGTTGTGTGAGTTTTATAATGACCAAAAAGTCCTTAATGAGTATTATTAGAGTAAAAATGAGTTAGAAACAAATCAAATTAAAAATAAAATATTAATTTAAATAATCAAAATAAATTCTAAACAAAAACATAGAAAACTCTATTTGTTTATTTCAAACATTTTGGTAAAAAAAAGAAAACTAAACTGAATTCACCAAAAAGATCAGCGCGAAATAAACCTCTCGAAAGTATACAACCTTTGAGCCAATTTTGAAATAAAATTTGATCGGTTAAAAGACTCAGACTGTTTAAAATGCGACTGAAAAAGTAGTCGAAAAAATAAAACGAGCATGCCAGGTTAAACTACGCAAAACGTAGATTAATAAAACTGATGTCTGCAAGCTTGATTTTAAAAAAAATTCGCCCGTTGATTTGACATACAATTGAAAAATGATTCAACCGATTTGCCTGTAGATTCAAAAATTTATTTCGGCTGACATTCTAGGCGTTATGCGGTATGGAATGCATAATATGTTATGCAGAGTTGCAACAACTATGATGAATGTATTGAATCAGGTTTCATGATCAAAATCAGGATGTAACAATTCCCTCTATTTAAATATCTTCAACAAGAGAATATGAAGTAAGTCACTTCTTCATATGATCATAGTGGACGATAGTTAAATACTAAGAAGACTCAGATTTTGATCCTGAAAGTAAAATGACATGATATTATATGAGATGATATGAATGTATGAATGACTCTTTTTTTGTTTTTGATTTGTTGGGGATATGACCAGACATAAGATAAACCCTATCAGGATGCTTTATGATGGATGTGGAATGAAACAAAGATCTATGGGGTAATGATGGAGACATATGGTAAAGGTGGACCATAGAAAACAAAAAAATAAGGGTAGAAATTCATTATGGATAACAGTTCTGCTGGAGGAAAGACAATTAGGGAATATGCAAAGAGATTTTAACAAGAGGTTCATACATGACCTGACAACACCAGAGTATTCAAGGAATTTTCAGCAACATGTTCAAGCATGACCCGACAACACTTGAATATTCAAAGAGTACTCAATTAACATATTCAAACATGACCTGGCGGCATTAGGGAACATACAAAAAAGGTTTGAACAACAGGTTCAGACATGACCTGATGACAACTTGAATATCAAGGAAAGTTTGGTCAACAAGTTCATACATAACCTGACAACATTGGAAAAAATCAAAGAATTCCATCAATAGGTTCATACATGACCTGACCATTTGAATATTCAAAGACTCTGAATAACAGGTTCAAACATGACCTGACAATGTTGGGGGATATCAAAAGGTTCCATAAATAGGTTCAAACATGACCTGACAATAATGTAAAACATACAAAAAAGAAGTTCCATCAACAGGCTCATACATGACCTGACAACATTGGCAAATTCAAAGCGTTTCAACAATAGGTTCAGATATGACCTGACAAAGCTAGAAAATCAAGGAAAGTTTAGTTAATAGGTTCATACATGACCTCAACATTAGGATATTCAAAGAAAGTTTCACCCTCAGGTTTAAACATGACGTAACAACACTTAGAAAAAAACTAAGGGAGTTTTACCAACAGGTTCAGACATGACTTGGCGACACTTTAGAGTATATTTGTCAGCTCTGGAGATTTCTCATAAGAAATTCATCCAATCAAAGATATTGGAGATTCCTAACAGGGAAATTATCCAAGATAAGAATAAATTGGAGTCTTCTCATTAGAAGATTATCCATACTACAACAATGGGATTTTCTCATTAGAAAGTCATCCATAAAAAACATTGGAGTCTTCTCATTAGAACATCATCCACACAAAATGTTGTAGCTTTCTAATTAGAAAGTTATCCATACAAAACATTTGAGTTTTCTCATTAGAAAGTCATCCATAAAAGAAAACATTGGAGTCTTCTCATTAGAAGATCATCCATACAAAACAAACTATGATGATTCTTTATGAAGAAATCAATCAAAACAAACATCATTGGAATTTTTCAACAAGAATAACATCCACGCTTCTGGGAATTCCTTAAAATGAAGAGTCACTCATGACTTTCACTGAACCATCAGAAAAGACAGGATAGTCAAACTCTCTGTACGTGCCAACAACAATTGGACTTTGACCGTAAGCAATGGATTACAACCAGCTTTAACGTATTTTGCCAACAACAATTGGACTTAACCGAAGGCAATAATAAAACAATTATCGGCTACAACAGAGTTTGCCAACAACAATTGGACTTGAAATGATGTTGGCGACAACCAAACTTCAGATACCAATTACGACTGTATTTACAAACGGAGTGACAATGATGTCAATGATAATTGGGTTTAAAATGAGTTATAGTAACAATTGGACTTGGAATAATACTAGTGACAACTGAATATTAGGAGACACCAATAAGCCTATAAATAATGCTAGGGAATGGCATAGGGGTTCTAGAAGTGTGTCAGAACAAAAATGACATGTCCGGAAATTCATCGGAGAGTAAAAGAAACGAATTCTGGAAATGCATAAGAATTACAAGTGATATTCTGGCAATACAACAGAATACAAACACATTCGGTAAGACATCGAGGAAACTCTGGAAATACATTAGAATACAGACACAACCGGTAATACATCGAGGAAATTCTGGAAATACATCATAATACAGACACATCGGGTAATACATCAAGGGAATTCTAGAAATACATCAGAATACAAACACATCTGGTAATACATCAGAATACAAACACATCTGGTAATACATTGAGGAAATTCTGGAAATACATCAGAATATAGACACATCTGGTAATACATCGATGAAAATCTTGAAATACATCAGAATACATACACATATTAAGGAATACATCAAATAGGTGGGGGAACATCGAAAAATACATCAGATAAGTTATGTTCTTTATTATGAATGAAAAACCAAACTACTCCAAACAAGAAACAGAAATAATATTCCTGCTAATTGCAGGTGCATAATAATAATTCTCTAACAGAATTATTAAACCACTAAGTAAAATCAATACATAAGTTCATATGGCTAAAGCAGCAACCTTTGCTCCATTGCCAACTCGTAGGACAACTTCACCTTTTTCCAAATCTCTACTCCTTTTTAGCCCCTACGTATTGGTACAAATGTGAGAACTACATCCAATATCTAATATCCATGATGCAGAAGTAGATAGATTAATTTCAATAACAAAAATACCTGAAGTTGAAGTCTCTACTCCATTCTTCTTATCTTCCAGGTACTCTGGGCAGTCTCTCTTCTAGTGTCCGTTCTTACTGCAATGGAAGCAAGTGTCATCCTTTGCTATGCCTCCACTAAGCTTCAAAGCAGGAGTAATGGGTTTGGGTTTGGCAACTTCCTTTCCTTACCCTTTACCATCCTGCTTGGTGAGCCTTTTGTTTTGTTTATTTCCATTTACGATCATCAGAATGGACTTCTCTTTTGACTTCAGATTCTGCTCAACAGTTTTTAACATGCCTAGCAGTTCAAGAAGAGTTTTGTCCATATTATATATATATAATATATATATATATATATATATATATATATATATATATATATATATATATAATATATATATATATTGATGTATCGCTGCTTCACCATACTAACGTCGGATTTCGAAGCATATTTAACATAAATTGTCTAAATCTTACACACATGGTGCCAAATTTAATTACTCGTTTATTATTTAATTCATTCTGTCTTTTAATCGTATTAATACAGAAAATACATAAAATAAACAGCTATCAGATGCGTGGTTTCGTAAGTGGCTCTGATACCACTAAAGGAAAATTACAATCTAAAATGCAGCGGAAATTAAAATTTTTCCTTTAGTGATCCTTACGAATGGGTATGATCAATGATAGAAATCGTTACCTATTGTGGCGATTGAATCCTTTGATGCAGATCTAAGGAGTGATCACGACCATTGAGTGAGTCCACACGAACGGATTACTTCAATCTCAGTGCTAGCTGCTACGAATGAAGGCTTTGAATGAGTGTGTGTGTGTGTGTGTGAGAGAGAGAGAGAGAGAGATAGAGAGAGAAACAAATTTTCATCAAGTGAAATGCTTATGCACAAGGGTTCTATTTATAGAGCCACTTGTGTGGGCTGTAAGCTAAAAAGCCCACTTAAATATATGTGACTCATATCTTATGGTATACCTAAAATCTTCACGCAAGAATAACATGTTACGAAAGGAGCAGAAGTCGTGCAAGAGAAATGGTAGAAAAGAGGAATTCGTGAAAAGTGGAAGAAGTACACATCAAGTAGAAGTAGAGCAAAGAAGAGGGAGAAATTGATACCTATTTTTACCACTGTACCGGAGCTCAAATCCGATAAGTCTTCTTCCTTCTCCTTGCTGCGAATCAAACGTTTTGATTGCGATTCAATTCCAAGCACGAAATTGTGATGCATAAGGAAATCTGAGCATAACAATCCTTAAATTCTGAGGCGTGAAGAAGGTGAATTCTCGATGTTGAACGTGGAATCCAGAAATACGAGCGAAGATTCTGAAGACTTGATGCAATCCAAAACGCGACGATGGTGAATGCCAGAACGTAATGCCATGGATGTGAATTATGATAGAAGAACAAACATGATATTATCCATGAGCGTGATGTTAGGGTTGAGACACATCTTCGAATCCTTGAACTCCATTGACGAACACGAAGTCACGTTACTGATTATTCTTAATCGCGATGAAGAACTCTCCGAGATGCAATCCAAAATGCGATGATATTGACATTGAGGCACGATGTGAATGCGATGTCGTTCTTACTGCAACTTCTTTGTAGAAGCGATTTTGATTCGACTCAGCTTGGAGCGCGTTCCCCAATCCCTTCAGCAGCTCACGTGAATGGCAAGAAGAGCTTGTGATTTGGTTCTGAGGTTTTACCAAGATTGGATTCTTGGGCCTTAGGCCCAAACAATTTTCTATCCATACCCTTGTTTTGAGCTTTCACCCCCTATCCAATTGAATTACGACGTGGTCCTTTGGAACTGGACCTCTGCGCCCATAAGTGCTTACTGCACCCTACCGAGCCTGTAAACCCCATTCCAGAAAAGGCCCATTTCCATTTTTTCTTTTCTTTTTTTGTTATTTGGCTAACTAGTTAGAAATGTCAGTTTAATTAAGGGTTAGTTTAGATTTAGAATTTTAAGTTATTTAGATTAGATTAGAGTATAGGTTAAACAGAAATATTAGATTTATTAGATTTTAAGACTTAATTAGTTTAATTAGGGATTTAGTTTAATTAGAGTTTTAGGATGACTCATATGTTTAGGAACTAATTAGGTTAATTAGAATTTGGTTAGAATTTCTTTTTAATTAGAAATTTTAGAAATTTAGATTTAATTAGAAATCTTAGGATTTCCTTAGATTGTAATTAGGTCATGATTAGAATTTTATGAAATATTTTAGAATTCTAATTAGGTAGAATTTTAATTGTTTTCAATTAATCTTTAAATCATACTAATTCTTGTTAGACCTTGTTTTAATCTTGTGATTTAATTTCCCTTTAACCAGTGACATGTTCCCTTAGATTAGGGTATGCCTTAGAATAATGATTCACTTTTAATTGAATTTTCATGTGGCATTTTGAAAAGTTAATTAAATTGCCCTTTAACCAGTGACATGTTCCCTTAGATTAGGGTATGCCTTAGAATAATGACTCACTTTTAATTGACTTTTCATGTGGCATTTTGAAAAGTTAATTAAATTGACATCTAACGTTTGCATGATCCCTTAGGTAGAACTTGTACATATTCTTAACCTCTAGATTAGTTTAACTATAATTACCAATTTAATTCAAACCCTCCGATTTAAGTTGATTAAAAGAAATATTGATTAACTAAATCCTTTGACCATGTATAATTCCACTGTCTATTCAAGTGATCAAAAGTCCATTGATCACTTGATAAGACTATTTCTAATGATGTGGATCTCAAAGCTTCAAGTCCAGACTTTCATGCAAGACATCCTAGACAAATAAAACAACGGATTATACAAGATACATCAAAGGTTAACACTTGGAAACTATGGTTTAAATTGTATTCCACAAGCCTTAAGTAATGAGGAATGATGAGACAGAGTTTCTCCTACCTTTGCCTAAAGTGACTTTGCGTACGGGGCGTAGGCCCTAGCTATTCAAAGCATTTGTCTTCATTCATAGACTTTAATACAATGTGAATTAAATAAATTGCCAAGTCTTTTTCACTAAGGCAACATCAACTCAAGGAGCAGCAAAAACGATTCTTCTCCAACAACTTGTCAGTTATGATGAATATCACATGCCACGGGCCTTATGTAATAAGGAATGATGAGACATAGTTTCTCCTATCCTTGTCTAGAGTGAATTTTTGTACGGGGCGTAGGCCCTAGCTATTCAAAGCATTCTCCTTCGTTCATAGACTTTAATGTGATTCATATCAAATGACTACCAAGTCTTCTTCATATTTCATTATCAATCAATCACATCTCATGCCTTATCTTACTTTCAACTGTGCTGGGTTGAACTACGAATGCTCTGACTTTCTCATTGCACGGTGAGAATACATAGGCATGAGAACTTAGATTCTCCACGAGCTACCTTATTTATTGCTACCTTATTTATTAATCATATTCTTCATTCTTCATTCATCAATCAATACCATGTTTTTTATATCAAATACATTTTTCCTTGGATTCCATAACCAATGCTTCCTTTGAACCAAGAGATGTTTTCCTTGATGCCAAATACTTAATTCTCATTGTTTATGGTTAGGACAAAAGTGGGTATGCCTAGTTTCCTACACATCTTAGTATGTACCTCTTTTACTCTTTGGTTCAGAGATTATTCCTTCATGGATCCAATATACCATTCTTCTTTGGTTTCAAATTGTTTCTTCCATACAGTGATATAATATTCCTTATACCAAATAACACTTTCTTGTGGGTTCCATACATATCCTTTTAGGACATTTGTCCATCTTGTGAACTAAGAGATGTTTGCCTTTATGCCAAACACCCAATTCCTTATTTTTGCTTATGACAATAGATTGGGCATGCCTAGTTTCCTCCACATCTTAGTTTGTACCTTTTTACTCTTGGGTTCAAAGCCAATTTGCCTTTATGGGTTCCCATGTTATGTTGGTTCAAGTTATATTATTCATCATTGTAATCATACCCTTGAAGTTGTTTGCCTTGTTAGTCCTAGTTGCTTAGGCAAACACTTCCTTATCTCTCCTTTTTTCGTCGTTCCATGAACTACAAATGCTCTAACTTTCTCATTGGAGAGCATAATCCTTTTTATTCCTTCTTCTATCTTAGGGAACCATTCACATCTCTTGAAGCTAGCGGAAATATACCCGAATGTATCGCACGCTCGAACATACAACAAAATTGCCATCGAACTTTATTTATCCCCAAAGGGAAGGGAAACATCTATAAAACCCCGGGGAAAGAGATATACTGGGTAAGGAAGTCGGTTATGTAAGGGGAAGGTATTAGCACCCCAAACATCCATGGTACTCCATGGGAACCGTTTTGATTGTTCTCGCTCGAATATGTGTTATCTACATATTACTCGCAAAAAGAATAAGGGGAAAGGAAGGGAAATAGATAGATTGCTCGGTGAGGATTAAGGCCCTCATGCCTATGTATCCTCATAGTGCAATGAGGAATTCAGAGCTTCGTAGTTCAAGGAACTAGAAACGGAAGATGAAAAGAAGTTGTGATGGTATTATGGTATGAACCAAAGAATAATATGATTTGAACTCCAACAAAGGGTAAGAATGTGAACCCAAGAGTAAAACTGGTATGAACCAACAAGTGAGGGGTCTGAGACATGGTATCATTGTATTGAAATAACCGAAAAGAAAGGGGTTGCCTAAATACGACTGCAAAGTACGTAAGGAGATGTCTGTCTAAGCTACAAGGTCTGACAAGACAAACAAATCAGCTCTTGGTTCACAAAAAGGGGTACAAGATGGAGCACAAAGGTATAGTGTATTTGGCTCAAAGAATAGGTATATCACATGAAGTGAATGAAGGTAGAATATGAAGGTGTCATGGAAATGAATGGAGTGAAGTGACCAAAGTCACAGAATAGAGTATTTGGTGATAAGTGAGTGAAAAGGTTTATTTTGAAATCGAAAGTCAAGGTATATTGGAATCCATAGGAGAAATGGAATTTGTACCATAGAGGGAAAGGTGGCATGAACCACAAGTGAGGGGTCTAAGACATGGTATCACTATAATTGGTTGGCCTAAAAAGAAGGAATTGAATGTATGGGTACAAGCCAATCAACTCTAGGTACAAAAATGGACTATTCATTAGGCGTCCTAAAAGGATGTATACGGAATCCCAAAGAGAGTGTGTTTTGATGTCAAAGGTATAATATGTCACTGGGTGAACGATTTATGATCGAAGGTATACGATGGATAGTGAAAGATATGAATGGTTCCCTAAGGCGAAGGAGGAATAATTAGGGGTATGCTCACCAAGGATTCGCATTCTCGTGCCTACGTATTCGCATAATGCAATGAGAAAATCAGAGCAATCATAGTTCAGCTCACTAGGGCTGAAAAGAAATGATTGAAGGCAAGAAGAAATGGATGATTGAGATTGAAATGGTTAGAATTGGAATGATTAAGAATTGAATAGAATGTATAAAGACTTGTTAGTTACTAGATGATGAGAATCACACTAACTTTCAAGTGGAAGGAGAAGAGTCTTTGTAATTGTTTCTTACATGGAAGATGAAGACTTTATCAATCGTTTGATTCGAATTGCACTAAAGTCTATGAATGGAGGTGAATACGATGAGCGCTGGGTCATACGTCCCATAGCCAAAGATACTCAGAATAGGGGTAAGAATACTCCAGTCCCACTCTTTCTCCATTACTTAAGGCTCGTATCGTACAACTTGATTCATGATTAATAAGTTGTTGATCGTTGTCCTTGCTTTTATTGTATTTGCTTTATGAAGATAGGCTTATTAATCGTATGGTTAGAATTGTGCTAAAGTATATGAATAGAGGTGAATACGATGAGTGTTGGGTCATACGTCCCATACCCAAAGATACTCAGAATGGGGGCAGGAATACTCCAGTCTCACTCCTTCTCCATTGCTTAAGGCTCGTGTCACACTCTTCTAACTTTGATTTAACAAGTGTTGAATATGCCACCTTTGATGTGCTTGAATAATCCGCTGCTTGGTATGACTGAGGATGCCTTGATTGAAGATCTTGTCTCGAGGCCTTGAGCTCCACAGCTTAGAAGAAAAGTCTTATTAAGTCACCAAGGGTCTTTTGGTCACTCAATTTAGTCTGTAGGATTATACAAGTTCAAAGGATTTAATTAATCAAAATTTCTTTTGATCAATTTAATCATGGGTTTTAACTTGGTTTTGTGGGGAACTAAGTTTGGATTTAATCACAGTTAGTAATTGTTGGAAACTGTCCTAAGGGATCATGCATTAGAAGTTGATTGAGTATTCTAAGTTAGAAGTCCTAAGGGAGCATGTCAAACATGGTCAAAATCATGATTAAAATTCTATGTTAAGTCCTACAATTATTAGGAAATGATTGAATTCTAATCCTAAAGGAAGCATGCAATTTTAACACAAAAATACCAAAATAAGCCCATAAGGGGCAAAATGGTCAATTGTGAAAATATATCTAATTTTATTCATGGCCAAAAAGGGATTCTAACCTAAATTTTAATTCTAATCCTAATGTTGAGAATGGTGTAATTCTAAATTTAGTCAAAGCCTAATCAAAATTCTTAATTAAAATTCTAAGGAAAAATTCTAATTAACTCTAATGAAAATCCTAATTCTAATATCCTAATGATCAAGATTTAAATTCTAATTTCAATGACTAACCTAATTAAACAAATATTGTGCTAATTAACCTAATTAAATTGTAAAAAAACAATTAGAAATAACAAAAGAAATGGATTTGGTTGGGGAGGTGTAAGCTGGAAATGGAGGTGGAAATCTGAATTGGCTTAATGGGTTGCAGACAAGCTCAAATCAGATTATTGTTACAGTGGGAGTGCATGTTCAAAAATTGTGTGGACAGGCCAAACAGCGAGTGGGCTGGGGTTAAGCCCACGATCCCAATTTCAATTCTAGAGTGGGGTGCACTCTACAAATGCGCGTGAGATAGCAAATTGAGTGTGGGCTTTGGCAAGCCCATTGTCCAACTCAATCACCAGTTACATGGGTGTGCACTAGTAATGGCAGTGTATGAAATGGAATTTTGGTGGGCTTAGGGATAGTTAAGCCCAAAAGGAATCAACAATGGCCAAAGCATTGACTTGTACAAGTCAACAAATTTAAAAACGTAAACATGTGCGTCATCATCTCCCTCCACTTATCTACAGCTCATCGGCCGTCTGCCATAGACCACCGTGCCGGTGGCTGTCACCGGCGACGGTGGCGGCCTATCTTAAATCACCACCATTGGATGCACGAAGCTATGCTAAACACGAATATGGAAACAAATTTGGGAAATGGTTCTTGGATTGGTCGAATCGAGCCTAAACAGTGGAAGAACCCTAGCCTCTCAAAGTCAAATTAAATGGCGCTTGTCCTGAATCAACCTCTACCACCATAGGCCTTTCACTCCCTAGCCTAGATACTACACTTCAGTATGCTCAATGTAATAAAATGTTACAGAAGATAGAATGGACTTACCGGAGAAGGCGATCGGAAACTTCAACAGGTGAGTTCTTGATCTTGTTTTACACGTTCCTTCTTCCTCTTTCTTCTTCTTCTTCTTCTTCTTCTTCTAGATTGAGAATGGTGAGCAATGCAGTGGTTAAGCTCAAGCTAAATTGAAGCGTCAAGGTGAAGCTTCAATGGCTTTTCTGTGAGAGAGTGGGAGGGCTTTGGTGAGGGTGAGGGAGGAGATTGCAGAGTGAGAGTGAATTCGCGCAAATGCCAAGGGTCCTCAAAATGAGAGAGATGAACCTCTTAAATAGATTTTAGGTTTGGAACTTGTTAGCTTTGGATTTAGGTATGGAGTTGGTTAAACACGGTTTGGAGTTAGTTGGACTCAACTCACGGAGTTAATTGAAAACTCAGTTAGTTATGTTAGGGAAACTCAGTTAGTTATGTGAGTTGATGTTGGTTAGTGAGTAAGTGATCTTGAAGTTTGACTGGCCACTGCAGGTTAAAATTAGATTACAATCATGTTGAAATGATTTTGATGACCTGTTATTCATGTTGCAGGTTAGCCCTAAGTGACCTTGATAATGGATATTTTGAAGAGTGAATGTTAATGGTTTTAAGGCATAAACTGGCTGCAGCAGGTGACATAGTAAATTGGAATTAGGAGATGAGGTCATTAGATCAAAGACAACCTGTTGAACTGGTAACTGTTAGATGCAAATGTGATCTTTTGCTCATGCTCTGGTTCAATGTTTCATGAGTTCAATTTCCACTGTATGTACTCAAATCCTTGCCTTTGCTTGTTTCCTTTGTTGCAGCAAGTTTGGCCTATCATGCTCAAACCAGGATCAGCCATAGCAGACATTTTGATGCAAGCTTGGGGAATGTTTGGCCTTGAGGTGTGCACACCACTGTGATGAAGATGCCATGCTGCTATGTCCTTGGTCTTGCCTGCTATGTTGGATCCTTTATCAGTTCAGCAGGTGGTGAGTGGCTAAGCATGGCTTGATTTTCTTATTGAAATGCAAGGTAAAAGCCATGTGCTTGAGCTGGCATTGATTGGTTGTGTCCTGCTGTACAGGGGAATGCTTACTTGGCTTTTTTGCTCATGATGATCCTTGTTGATAGGCATGGCCACTAATAGATTTGGATTGTGGACATTGCAACTGGTGTGCAGTCACAGGTGAAGCAAGACATTGACTCCTCAATTCAGATGGCTTGGTGTTACTAGCAGGCAAGGTATCTTTGCTGCTATTGATGATGATGACATGATGAGCTTGATGATTCCATTATAGTTCAGGATAATGGCGTGGAATCTCACAGTCTGGACTGCTCCTTATGATTGTTTCACTAAAATGTTAGTATGGGGGTTGGTGACATGTCTTGGATCATAGGCCAGTTGCAACAGGTGAAGGATATGATGTCCCAAGTCCAATCTGGTCAATGCTGCAGCAGTAGGTAAAATATTCCTTGGTTTTGCATTATGCTGCAAGCCAAGAGCTTGCATTCAGTGGCTAATCCCAATGTGAGTTTACACTTGGTAGATACATTTCCATTGTAACATATAGATGTGGTAACTGTAGGCATTGCCCTCTCCCATAGTTTGGCCTGCAGGTTTGTCATGAAGCTTGCAGCAGGCTCAATTTGGCTTTGTGAAGGTAGGTGGTTCTTCGAACCTTGATCGATGGCTCAGGTGGTGCATTGCTTCTGTTATGTTTTGGTCTTGACTTGGTTCCATGGCCCGTGTTATGGTTGAGTTACAGAGTAACAAACATGTAGGTGACAATACATTGTGTGCTGCCATATGTTGTATGTACTGTCTTTGGTGTGCCTACCATTTGATTTCCTGTTGCATCAGTTAACCTTGCCATTTTGCAGGATGGATGGCATGTTGTAAGGCCAAATGTTGTAGGAATCAGCCATGTTATGGTGAGCTTTAAGTAGCTAAATGCATTTCTTTGTCAAATATATTAGGCCAGGTTTGTGGAATATAGTGCATGGTTGGTTTACATGTTTGGATTGTGATGTTGAATTATTAGCCTGGTAGTGTTGTGATGCAGGATGGCACACTACTAGCAGGGCTTGGTTTAGTCTCACAAATGAACATGACGCGTTGATGCTTCAACTGCAGCAGGCATTACAGGTTGGTGCAGAATACATGCAAAAACCATTCAAACTGATGTTGTGGGGCTGTTTGCAGGTTTCTGGCAAGGCAAAATGTGTTATAGAAGGGTGTAGAGTGGGTTGCTGCTGCATAGTGTACTTCCCTTGGCTTGACCATGTATTTCCATAGTTTGGTGAATTGTTTTTGTTGCATTGCATTGGTTCCATGGCCTGTTGGATTAACCATGCTTTTGGCCTGATGCAAGACTTATGGTTTGACTTGAAAATATGCAGGACTTTCGACAGGACCAAGTTGATTGTCCATTTGGCTTGGTGCAGCAGGGCCTTAATGCAAGACCAATAAGGATGTGTTTCTTGTTGTAGGCTGCAGTTTTTTCCTGCTGTTTGATGCAGATGCAGGTTTTGTAACAGGGTTGCACCTTTGCTGCGATGGAAAAGATGGAGTGTGCTTGCACATCCACTATTGCTACTCTACCGTGCAGGCTGGTATAGTAATGTATTTGCAAGGCAAAGTTGAGTGTTGGTGGACTGCTTGGCATTAGGTCTTGCTGGCTTGGCCTCCGACACACTTGTGGTTTTGACTCAAGACTTGTTAGCAACATGTTGGTTCAAGACCCATTGGTAACATGTTGGTTGAGACTTGGAAAATGCAGTAGGACAAAGTAAGAAACTCCAAAGTTCAAGACATGACCAAGTTAGCATTAAAGTGAAGAAAACAAATCCACATGGAAAAAAACAAGGTCAACATGGACATGGAGCATGGACTAAGGGTTAGGGTCAGTCCTTTGGTGACTAGGGATGACCAAGGACCTAGGGTTGTTAGTTTCCAAAATGTCAAAATGACCGGGTTTGCACCGTGTGAGTTACTTGTGATGGAAGTGATCGCTCGACTTTATGAGTCGAATTTGGGGTACAAACTGCAAGTGCACAGTTCTATCGCGTAGTTTTAAAAGATATCGATCCCACAGGGACTTATGAATCGATATACCGTTATCTAAGGTTACTTCGTAAAGCTAAGGAAGATAATGTTTGATTGTTTGGGGAAAAGCTAAAACTAAAAATAGAATCTAAATTAAATATCAAATAAACGGATATCGGTATGTAGTTCGTCGTAATTAGGGAATCAATTCTTTGTTGGTTTCTCGGTTTTAAAATAAATCATTTCAGTTGACTATATTGATTAAAAGTTCTATCTCAAACTCTCGCTCTGTTGATTTAGGTTATACAATTAAATTCGAATGCTTAACTCTCGTCCTCACATTCAATCTTTAAAAATACTTTTTGGAAAAGATTAGAATTTAATTAACTCTAAAAATTGCTCTCGCCCTGATCTAGAATTAATATCCAATTTACACTGTCCAGTTAAAACCTCAAACTTTCGCTCTATTGATTTTAACCTCTTTATGTCCTTTACTCTCGTATAAAAACTTTGTTATTAAACCTGTAAACTGAGACCGTAAAAAGAGTGATTTTAATTTCAAATTTAATTAAACCGACTTAGTTTTGATCCCTTATTCCGCTTACTCTACATACCGATATCTAGGCGAATTAGCCAGACATGCTAAACGAACTTAAATAATTATCATGCATAAACAGACTCATCTCAAGCAAATAATATAAATAAATAATAAAACAAAGCATTAAACAATAATTAAAGAACCTGAATAATTTAAATAGTAGTCTTGAACACTCCACCAGAAGCTGGTAGGATTTGCTCTTGAATTCTTCAATCGAACAACAAATTAAAACGAAGGAATAAAAAACTAGATTCTAACGTAAGGTTAGATCCGGTAAAAAGGTACACAATAGTTTCCGGTGTGGAAACTATTATGTGAAAAACTAATTAAGTGCTAGAGAAGAAAATAAAATAAAATTGCAAGAGAAAAACAATAAAAATTTGCAAAAGCGGTATGTAAAAAGTATGCTTAAACTGCTGAAGAAAAGAAAATTGGAAACTGCCGAAATCTGGAAAAAGCGTGCAAACGTGGAAGCGTGGAACCTCTGCAGGGTTTGCAAAGTTGCTATTTATATTGATGCTTTCCGTAACGGTTTTCAAAGCAGTCCGCGTCAAGGAGTCTTCACGTAACGGATGCATCGCCGTGGAAATAGGATTCAGCGTGTAAACGTGGACTCTCAACGTCTCTGAAGGCAGAAATGTAGGGGGATGGTGTGACGTCCGTCACACCATGTGTGACGCTCGTCACATAAGTGTATGCAGCGTGACGTTCGTCACAGCATCCGTGGCGGTCGTCACAGGCACGACGCCTTTGTCTTCTTTGGGCTGGGCTTGGCTTTTGCTATTTGTTTCTTTTCATTCCTTTTTGCACCTCCTTTTCTTCCTTTTTTACTTGTGCTTCAAATAAGACACCTGAGGCAAATAGAAAGGAAATACCGCGTAATATCTAATAAAATGCAGTAAATTGAAATAAATAATAATATAATTTAATTGAATTAAGTCCTAAAATATGATATAATTTCATGTTATCAGGAAGCAATCAAGAGAAAAGACATCACCAAGCATGAAGATTGCATGACTCATCACAACAAAAGGCTAGGCCAAGTTTGGATGACCAAGGGAAAATGAGAGTGGACTTTGGTCAAACTTGACCAAAAAGTCAAATGTTGACCAAAGTCAACAAATTGTCAAAATAGCATTTTATTTGTATAGAATCATTGACTTGGGACCAAGAACAATACTCCAAGAAGGGTTAGTCCAAGCAAAAATGACAAAGGATAAAGATTGAAGGTCATGAGTACACAATGAGGCCACCACGTTCATCTGATTCCCATCTTCTGATTAGGGTTTTGGAGACCAAGATAAGGCTTGGGTCATGCCTTGAGGAATTAGGGCTTTGAAGGCCCTAGACTGTCTGACCACACCTTTGTTGAAATCAAACCTTCACCACCATCATTAGGGTTTCACATCCCCTATGTTGATGACTATGTAAACCCTATCTTTATGAGCCCAAGTTTCTTCAGAATCCAGGATGGATGATGCATGTGGATGAATTATGAATATATGTAAGTCATCTCCTGATCAAGTGATTGGATGCATAAGTGAAAAAGGGGAGGGCAAATTTAGGGGTACAACATCTCTCATGATCCATATCATCGACCTTCACTCATAAACCATTCACCCTAGTGACATATTGCCTTTCTTTGGAATTCCATATACACCCTTTTAGGACAACTATCCACTTTTGTGCCAATCGATGTTTGTCTTGATGCATAACACCTAATTCACTCTTTTCGGTCATGAATGGGTATGCCTCTGTCCCTCCATATCTTAGTCGTGCCACCTTTACTCTTGGATTGCAAGTACCATTTACCCCTATGGACTCCAATACACCTTTACCTTTGGTTCAAAATCATACCCCTTATCATTCCATTCATCTCCTACATGCATTCATAATTCCACCTTCATTCACTTCATGTAATATACTTTATCTTTGAGCCAAATACAATATCTCTTTGAGCTCCATCTTGTGTCAGCTTGTGAACCAAGAGATGTTTGCCTTGATACCAAACACTTAATTCCTTGTTTTTGGTTATGACAATACAGTGAGTATGCCTAGTTTCTTCCACATCTTAGTCATACTAGTATTACTCTTGGGTTCAATTTTCATCCTTTTTTGGAGTTCAAATCATACAATACTTTGGTTCAGACCATACCTTTATCACTATTCTTTTCACCTACCACCATTAGTTCTATGAACTACGGAGCTCTGAATTCCTTATTGCACTATAAGGATACGTAGGCATGAGGGCCCCAATCCCCACCAAGCACTTTATCTATTCTTTTCCTTTCCCTTTCATCTTTCGGGAGTAAAACTTTAGATAACACCTATTCGAGTAAGAATAATCAAAGTGGTTCCCATTGAGTACCATGGATATTAGGGGTGCTAATACATTTCCCTTGCATAACCGACTTCCTTACCAAGATATCTCTTTCCCCGGGTTTTATCAATCTTTTCCCTTTCCTTCAGGAATAAATAAAGTTCGATGACGACTCTATGTATGTTCGAGCGTGTGATATGTTCAGGTATATTTCCGCTAGCTTCAAATCCCGACACCAACAACTTTCCATTTATCGTGACATAATGGACTTGACCTTGTATATCACCATGGTATTTACAAACAACTATGGTGTAAGTTGCAATCATTTCATCATGGTTCATATTGTCAACTATGGTTAAAGGTTTTACTTATTTATATATAAGTGAAATTATCTCTCGCTTCAGAAACGTTATAGTCGTCTCTCTCAAAATAAAACCATAACATCTCTTTCACTCGTCTCTCTTAAAATAAAACCCTAACATCTTTTTCACTCGTCTCTCTCATATGGAAACCACAACGTATACATCCAACTCGTCTTCTTCGATGGATACCTATTGAAAAGTGTTTTTTTGGTGAGTATTTTTTTTATCGTCTCCATAAGAATTAATGTGATATTATCATCATTCTACAGTTTATAATGTCTTAAGCAAGGGTTTCTAATGGTTTTGGTTTGGTAAAAGTAACATTCATAAAAGTTTGTAGCAGTGATAAAAGTTTAGAAAGATTAACATTTTAAAAGATATATCAAGACTAGATTTCATCAACCTATTTTGTATGTATTTGATTAATCAAGCATGTGAAATTCAATTATAATCAATATAACCACATATCGCTTATTTATACCGCTCATGTTTAAGACGATATTGCGAGTTTTACTGTATTGTTTAATCGACGATGTCTCAACCTATTAAACAATACAAATAACATTAATGATCTGATACAAAATGAATATCAAATTCCACTTACATGTTTATACCTGGTCTTTGATAGATGATAAACTTAGGTAAAGACTTAAAAGATCTTTCTGAATAATATTTTAAACCACAAATATTCAATACAAACAAAGATTATCATCTACATTGATTATCAAGTTGTTCACATACAAAAGATCAAAAGAAATACATACAATTTAACATTGATTACATCTAACCTTGATACAAGAGGGTTTAGCTACCCATAACCATATTAGCTTCTTCAATAAGTAGAAAGAAGAGATTCACGAGCATCAACATCGAAAAACTCGAAGATTGATGCTTTAAAATCTTGATTCTGAGTTCTTGATGATTTTTGATTTGAAAATGCCTTTGGAATAAAATTGGAGTGATTTGTGACCCAAAATATCTAGTCAAAAGAATATATAGCATGAGCCAAAAAGTGAAATCGTGTTAAGCCCCATCAAAGCCATCTTAGCGCGATCAATAAAAATAACTAAAACCGCCTTGATTCACGCTTAGCGCACTCCTAGCGCGAATTTCCCAATTTCCTCCAGCCCTCTTTCTCTAAGCGCGCTAGGAGTATGCTTAGCCCACTTTGGAAAACTTGGAATCTTCACAATTGAAACTTTGGATCTTTCTTGGTGCCTTTATGTTTCTCATGATTCCAATAGGCTTTGAAACCTACAAATTTGCACCAAAATGATCAAATAAAAGCTATTTACATGATAATATTAAAAACTACATATTTACACTTAAAACTAAGGTGTTAACAAGAAATTACATTGAGATCAAGTGGAAATGGCCACAAAATACTATGCATTATTTACACAAATTGACCCTTAACAACTCTCCCCAACTTAGAACTTTGTTTGTCCCCAAACAAAAGTCTTTCGAACCCAAAAGAACCAAAAACAACCTCCAAGAAAACGGGAACAACAAGTCTTTTAGAACGAAAATAATTTCATGGTTCAAATTCAAAAGCACAACTAAAGTAAAGCTTACCACTATTCTAAAACAAACCATGCCTATGAAACAAATTCTAAGTGCACACTTCATAACAAAATTTCTAACACGAGCAAATTCAACACATGAATTACACCTAAACACACATTCATCAGTGGATGAGAAACAAACATGAGGGACTTTTACTCTCATCCAACAATCCTGCTGACATCCTGATCAAATTATGCATTCATCAACAAATTATATTGAAAGCACAAAAGCATGAATCACTAAGGACTTACGAGGGTTATAACTTGGCTTGGTTAACAAGGAATGGTCATTTCTCAAGTTATTGAAACGAAATTGTCTAATCTTATGAGATCATTCACACCATATATTCTTAAACAATCACATTATCTTTACCCTTTTCTTTGATTCATTGTTACAACCATGAGCTCACTTGTTTTCATAAAATTCTTACCATATTTCTTTCTTTTTCAAAGCTCTTCTTTGCATTGCTTCATTTTTATTCACAATTTTTTTCTTTTTTATCAATAACTTTCTTTTTCAATCTTATCAACCAACCTCTTTCTCCCTAACTTTGAACACAACCTAAGAAGGCTCCCTTACTTTTTAAGGCAAGGAAAAACGCAACCATAATTTATGGTTGAGGTTCAAGTGTTTTTTAACAAAAAATTAAGATCCATTTCACAAATCAATGATGAACTTATTTTTCATGTGAAATTTTTACAATTCAATCATCAATATGGATCTTGAAACAAAAGTTCAAAGGAGTTAAACATATTTTCACTCACTCACAAGGTGGGTTGATTCTTTTTCTAGGCCAAGTGGTTATACTCAATTAAAAAAACATTGCCTTGATAACTTTCATGCCTTTAAACAAATCAACATAAATGCATGATTAGACATAACAAGGTCGAGATAAAACAAGGAATGTTGGTCTCCTACATTTAGTGCACAATGGATAGCTTCCTCACACTTGTTTAGGATCTAAAGCGATTCATCTATGAACATGCATTGCAAAAAAAATTCATGGTATGATGCTTGCACAAATCACAAGTTTCAAGTTCATGCTAAGCTTAGAAAGCAAATAAATATGTACCTTATACTTATTACTTCTTTTAAGCACTATCATTACCACTCAACTACATGTTGATCCATTATATCTTGAAAGGATCACTTGGTTCCTTCAAGTTATTAAAATTTAGGAACGAACACAAAAGATTTAACTTAATTAAACTAGACTTTAAATTAACTACACCACATAGGCTATAAAACTTAAATTAGCAACTTAATATATTACACATAAACCACCAAAACACGGTGTATCTAAAGTTCAAGGCGACATGTAATGCCCTTAATGAAGGAGAAGAGCGATCCAAAATGCAGTGGAATTTAAAAATTTCTCCTTTAGTGATTCTTACGAATGGGCATGATCAGTGATAGAATCGTTACCTCTTGTGGCGATTGTAACCTTTGATGCATATCTACGGAACGATCACGAACGTTGAACGATGACAACGCCTCTACTCAATCCACACGAATAGATTCCTTCAATCTCAGTGCTAGCTGCTACGAATGAAGGCTTTGAGTGAGTGTGTGTGTGTATGTGTGTGTATGTGTGTGTGTGTGTGTGTGTGTGAGAGAGAGAGAGAGAGAGAGAGAGAGAAAAAGAGAGAAACGAAATTGCAACTACTCCAATGCTTCTACACAAGGGTTCTATTTATAGAACCACTTGTGTGGACTGCAAGCTAAAAAGTCCACTTAAGTGTATGTGGCCCATATCTTATAATATGCCAAAATCACTTAAGCGCATGGTACCTTACCATATTTCGTATTCTACTTAAGTACATCGTACCTTACGATGTTCTACAATTCACTTAAGTGAACCGTACCTTACGATGTTCCTTAGTTACTCTATCTCTCATCAATCCGTCCTTTTGTGTGTGACCTTATAGGTTTTCGCGGCATTGGCAATTATATTAAATCACGTATTTAACATAATAAACAGTGAGCAGTATCTAGCAACACATCACTGCTATCAAAGACACGAAAATTTCATGTGATCTGACAAATCCTTTTGTGATGATACTTATGTGTACAATTACCCTTTTGCCCTTATGTCTATATTGAACACAAGGCATAGACCGTGTCATCCTTGTCCAGTTCAATATTGGGCCCATAGACATTTATCCTGTTACGCAGGATGGGCAAATTCCATCTAGGTCACTCATGTCCCTCAACATGCTTCGTGGAGTACCCATCAACTGTCTTTATGGTCATCTAGTTACGGACAACGTTTGATCATCAATAAGGCACTCGACTCTACATCTAGGGTCCATAGTCGTTTCAGGTCGAAGGGTGGTATACACCATTATCACCATGAGAATAACTTATGACAATTTGCATAACATTCTTTATATAGTATTCTCATAGCGGGTCAATCCAGTATAAATATTAGTCTTAATATTCATACCTATGTTTAAGACTTGATAACTCCTTATCCGTGATCCATGAGATGTGATCATCAGTCTATATACATAATAGTCTTAATGTTTTAATGTTATCACACTTCACAATAAAGCTCGACAACAGATACTTTAAGAATAGTGTCCTTATGTTTAATGTGATCGCATGATTAAGTTACACTTGATACATTAAAATGACTAGCTATTCTAGGGACTTTATTAAACAAACATAATAAAGAAAAAGCCTTTTATTATTAATAAATAATTCGATACAAGTACCAAAAGTATTAGCCTCTAGGGTTTACACCAACACTTAAGGTGTTCACAAATCCTCATCCTTAAAAGGATGGTACAACACAAATTCATTAAAAATAAAGCAACAAAAAAAGACTGCTCAAAATAAACAACAATTACTAAAAACATGATCAAACCACTCAATCATCATCATTATCGCTCGCCTCCTCTAGGTCAATGGTCTCTCCACTAGACTCATCCTAGCATTGTCAGCATGTCCAACATTGCTACCTCCAGCTGCCCCTACAAAATGAAATGGCATGTTCCTGGGTCAGACAACAAAATAAGCAAATTCATCTTTGGTAGGCAAAGGATGGTCAACATGAGGCACACGGATTTGCAACTGTAATTTGCGCATGGAACCATGTAAGTAAGAAAAAGCTCTCCGGTTGGCCTGGAGCATATCCCAAGTGTACATGCAAGCGACTCTCTCATCATACTACTGTTGCACGGGAGGAGGTGGTGGTGGCACTGGTGCATCTGCAATAAGTTGTCCTCTAGGTGTACAATTCCTATGAATATAACGATAATTGACAAATCCTTCAATAGTTCCATGAACCACCGAAGGAATTACAACACCAGCATGCCTGCATTAACCCATAATAAGTCCTAGAAAAGCTAAGGTGGTTGGAGTTCTGGTACCCAACCTATGACCACTCGAGGCAATCGTTCTGATCTTATTAGAAATAACCCGAGCCATATCCACCTACCTCTCATCAAGAATGTAGTACAACAAACAAGCAGTGTCTACAGGGATGGATGAGGTATGACTCATAGGCCTGATGTTATAAAGGAGCAGGGTCATGAGTACCTGAGCATTCACATTCATATCCTTCCTCAGAAACTTAACTGGAAGCCCCAAAGTATTCACAACATACAACCTTCCCGAAAAAATCAAAGCCTCTTTGACCAATTCTATGTTAAATAAGCACTACACACCCTCTTATAGTAAGCACACTTTTCACCCTCCTATAAAGTAAGAGGGTTATCCAGATAGTCATTAATCTCATGTCTTGTGAATGAGACTTCTTTTTCCCTTAAAAATGTCGTGAAAAGATACCTCATACCTTCAATCGGAAGTGCATTGGAATAGAATTCCCTCATAATCTCATAGTTAAATCTGTGGGAGGGATTAACAACTTGTGCCAGTTCTTGCCTTCTATCAAAACAAGGCATCCTTGGTAATCCCCTTAAGAGTTGATGTTGAATGTTCTCTCTGACCATATGTTTCTAGAAGCTAACTCAGTGTATCGTGCTTCCTGCTTAGCCCCTAAAAAATTTGCTCGGTTGAATGGTTGAGATGAGAAGCCAACATTAGTTATTGCCCTCTCTGAAGAAAGAGCTCTTGGACCCATCTGCAAAACAATCATAAAAACCAACATACAACCAACAATCATGCCAATTTAAAATAACTCTATGCACCCTATGTAAACCTCACAACATGCAACATATATCAATAGTTTACAGAAGAAGAAAAATTATGCACACTGCAAGGTGCGCTAAGCCCCATTAAGGCGTGCTAAGCACACTCACAAAATTCAGAAAAATCTCAGCTTTTTCAATGGTTCTTTCTACACCCAACCACTACACATAACCAATAGTATTGCAACCCAAATTTACCATCTACTCTTAATACAACATCCAATTTCACAAAAATTACATGCTCCTAACCTAGGGTTTGAGAAGTATTCCTAACCAATTCTAACATGCAACAAAGAATGTTTAACCTAACAACCTAATGACGACATAAATTTGAAATGCACTGGGCATACCTTGGCTTGATTGAAGGAAAAGTAGAGAGCAGAGGTGCATAAAGTAAGATTAAAGAATTGGAGCTCTAGGGTTCCCAAAGGGATAAGAGTGAAAGAAAGATGAAAGACTAAGGCTTTGTGGCTGAAAATCATTGCCAGGACGCGTTATAGCCTAATATGATGGGCCTGGTTCAAACCGAACCATCTGAACAAAGTAATTTTTTCACCACAAGTGGCAGCGCGCTAAGCGCGCCCTGACCGTGCTAAGCGGTAGCAGAGAAACATGGTTTCTCAACTTTGGCCACCAAATGCATCCTGGCCCGATTAAATCTAAAACTAGCTAAAATATCAACAGAAAAACATAAGAAAAAAACTTACAATATTAGGGTTCCTCCCATAAAGCGGTTATTTAACGCCAATCAACTTGATGGTTCGGTGGTGAATTTACGGATCACCAAGAGAATTTATAGTTGTCCCCTGATAAAATTCACCACCAAGATATATCTTTAATCTTTATCCATTTACTGTCGAAACCTCTTTTGACACCGGGTCCTCTAACCCGATCGCACCATAATGTTTTACCTCTTTCATTACAAACAGTTCTGACCATTTTGACTTTAGCTTGCCTGGAAAGAGTTTAAGTCGTGAATTGAACAAGAACACCATTTGTCCGACCTTAAAATCCTTGTAAATGATCTTCTTGTCATGATAACTTTTTACCTTTGCTTTGTAAATCTTATTCGAATCATAGGCATGATACCTCATTTCTTCCAACTCATGCAATTACATCTTTCTCTTGTCTCCGAATAACTTAGGATCAAAGTTCAAAAACTTCAAATCCCATAACACTTTATGTTCCAATTCAACCAAGAGATGACAAGATTTACCGTATACCATTTGGAACGGGGTTAGGCAAATTAGAGCTTTATAAGTGGTTCGATACGCCCACAATGCCTCATCAAGATTTAGAGACCAATCTTTTCTCGAATTAGACACAATATTTTCCAAAATTTTCTTAATCTCTCTATTGCATACCTCAGCTTGACCATTTTCTTGCGGGTGGTACGGTGTCGCCACTTTGTGTTTTACACCAAAATGCTCCAAGGCTTTTTCAAGTTGCGAATTGCAAAAGTGTGATCCTCCATCACTTACCAACACTCTAGGAGTACCAAAACGGGAGAAAATATTTTTCTTTAAAAACATGATCACCGTTTTACCGTTGACTTTTTATGAAGCAATCGCTTCAACTCATTTGGATACATAATCCACCGCCACTAGAACATACTCATTAGAAAAAAAGGATGGAGGAAATGGGCCAACAAAGTCTATGCCCCAAAAATCAAATACTTCAACTTCTAACAAACTTTGCAAGGGAATTTTGTTTTGTTTTCCGATTCATCCAACCCTTTGACAATTGTCACAACTTTTAGCATGCACGTGTGCATCTTTAAACAAAAAAGGCCAATAAAAACCCGATTGAAGGACTTTTGTTTATGTTCTTAAACCATTATAGTAACCACCATAAGATGAGTTGCGACAATGCCAAAGAATACTTCTAGACTCCTCCTTTGAAACACACTTTCTCAGAATATTATCAGCACCAATCTTAAACAAATAAGGTTCATCCCACACATAATATTTTGCATCAGAAAAATAACTTATTTTCCTGGTTCCAAGGTAGATCCTCTTGTATCAACCCGGTTTCTTTGTGATTTGCAAAGTCGACGAACCACGGTCTAACTTGCACCATGAATAATTTTTCATTTGGAAACTCTTCTCTTACCTCAAATTCTTGCTTGGTCACCTCAACATTGACCAAATGGGATAAGTGACCCGTCACCAAATTCTCAAAGCCCTTTTTGTCACGAATTTCTAAATCAAATTCTTGCAACAAAAGGATGCATCGAATAAGCCTATGCTTTGAATCAAGTTTGGTGATCAGATACTTTATCACCACATGGTCACTGTACACGACAACTTTCGAACCAATAAGGTAGAACCTAAATTTCTCTAATACAAACACTATTGTAAGAAGCTCTTTTTCAGTTGTTACATAATTTATTTGAGCTTCATTCAAGACTTTACTTGCATAGCGTATGGCATGAATTTTGTTGTCTTTCTTTGACCAAGTACCACACCAACGACATTATCGCTTGTGTCACACATTAATTCAAAGTCGAGTTTCCAATCTGGCGCGATGATTATGGATGCGGTAATCAATTTTTCTTTCAAATCATTAAAAGCAATCAAACAAGCATTATCGAAAATAAAAGACTTATCTTTATTAAGCAAGTTTCTTAAAGGATTTTCAATCTTGGAAAAGTCTTTGATGAATCTTCGATAAAAACCCGCATGACCCAAGAAACTTATAATCTCGTTCACGTTCAATGGTGGTGGTAATTTTTCAATGACTTCAACTTTGGTTTGATCAACTTCAAGGCCTTTGGAGGAGACTTTATGGCCGAGCACAATACCATCCGTGACCATGAAATTGCATTTTTCCCAATTGAGAACCAAGTTGTTTTCCACACATCTTCCTAACACGACATCCAAATTCCTCAAACATAGATCAAATAAAGAACAAAATACGGAGAAATCATCCATAAACACTTCGATGCATTTGTCGATCAAGTCAGAAAAAATAGCTTGCATACACTGTTGAAAGGTTGTCGGTGCATTACATAACTCAAAAGGCATTCTTCAATAGGCAAAAATACCAAAGGGGCATGTAAAAACTATTTTCTCCTGGTCTTCCAGATTGGCTATGGTTTGATTTAAACCTGAATATCCATCCAAAAATCAATACAATTCTTGACTGGACAATCTCTCGAGCATTTGATCCATGAAAGGTAAAAGGAAGTGATATTTCCTCGTAGCTTGATTAAGCCTACGGTAGTCAATACACATTCTCCAACCTGTCACGGTTCTAATAGGAATCAACTCGTTCTTTTAATTCTGAATCATCGTCATTCCACCCTTTTTAGGTACCACTTGAACAGGACTAACCCACACATTATCCAAAATTGGATAAATCATTTTGGTTTCCAACATCTTCACCACTTCCTTCCTCGCCGCCTCTTTCATGGTAGGATTCAAGCGACATTGAGGATGGGTTACCAGTTTGAAGTCATCCTCCATCAATATCTTGTGTATCCAATAAGACATACTTATTCCTTTTAAATCGAAAAGATTCCAACCCATTGCACATTGACTTTTGTTCAAGACATCAATCATTTTTTCTTCTTCATTCTTGGATAATGCGTTACTTATTATCACTGGTGTGTGACCATCTTCTTCAAGAAATGCATATTTCAAGTGTGAATGTAACATCTTCAATTCAAGTTTAGACTCTTCTATCTTTGGTTCTTCTTTCAAATTTTCAAATTTTGCTTCCAATGGAGGAATTTCTTCTAGTGCCTCAAGCTCTCTTTGACATTCTTCAATTTCTTTTTCTTCGTCCTCATTGAGAACTTTGAGCGCATTGGTAAGAGATTTTTCAAAGGGAGTGGACACATGAACTTGCCTTTTTACTTCCATTATAGCCTCATCGGTTGTATCAATTCAGAAATAATCAATTTTATCCTTTTAATGTTTCATGGCTTCAAAGATATTGAAGCAAATCTCTTCATCTTGAACTCTCACGTTCATTAGACCATCATCGATGTCAATCATTATTTTAGCGGTCTTCATGAAAGGTCGACCAGGAATCAATGATGCATCATCGTCTTCCTCCATGTTAATAACAACAAAGTCAACCGGGAACAAGAACTTATCCATTTTTACTAACACATCTTCTGCTACTCCATAAGGATGGGTTATAGACTTGTCGACCAATCATAACGTCATCTTTGTTGTTTTCAACTCAATACTTCCTAACATTTTCACAACGGATAATGGAATCAATTTGATGCTAGATCCCAAATCAATCAAACCTTTTCCAATGTAAACATGTTCTATTATGACAGGTAATGTAACCCTTCCCAGATTGCTTTCTTTCCGTGGTAGAGTCCTTTAAATGATTGCGCTACAAATAGCATCAAGAGGGATTGTTTCTTGATCCGTATATCTTCTATTCTTTGTAATGATGTCCTTCATGAACTTTTCATATATAGGCATTTGCTTAAGGGCCTCAGAAAATGGAATATTAATTTGTAACTGACTAAATATATCCAAGAATCGAGCATAATGCCTAGCATTGTCCTTCTTGGAAGGAACATGAGGATATGGAAAATTTTGAATTGGAATATTTTTCAACTTCTCCTCCCCCTTTTGATTCTTTTTATTCTTTTCCTCTCTATTTTTATTTTTTACTTCTTCTTTCTCACTTTTTTCTTTTTCAACTAATTCTCCATCAATATTTTTTTCTATTTCAATCTCATCTTTTTCCTTCTCCTTTTCTACTATAATTTCCTCTTCCTCCACGTCATCACCAATGCCCATGTCAATTTTTCTACCACTATGATTTAGAATAGACTTACAATGCTCTTTCGGGTTGTCTTGAGTGTTTGCGAAAAAAGTTCATTTGTGTTGATCGGCTAATTGCTTAGACAATTGACTAACTTGAATCTCAAGATTTTTAATGGCCGCATAAGTAATCTTTTGGTTAGCCATTTAAATTTGCATGAATTGGGTGAGAGTTTATTCTATCTTTGAATTTCCACCTTGAGGTTGATTGTAGTTTTAATAAGGATTTTGACGGTTTGACGGTTCGTGTAACACCCCGATAAAATAAGATAATTATTTAAATTGAGTTAATAATATATTTATTAATTTAATTAAATAATTGGAATTATTATTATTATTGGAATAATAATTATTGGAATATTATTGGGATTATTATTATTGGATTATTTTATTGGAATAAAAGTAGAAATCAGTAAAAAGGTCCCATTTGGTAAAAAGAGTTATTTTCACGTGAAAAGGGAAAAGAGACAGAAAGTGGAAAAAGGGCAAAGAGAACCAGAGAACAAGGGTTGGAGAGAGGAAGAGCTCGAAGCCGAAGATTCGCCGGATTAACTCAGGTAAGGGGGGTTTATCATCGGTTAATGGGTATTATGGGATAATATGTAATGGGTAGTGATAAACCATTGATTTACCTCTGAATTGAATGATGTATGCTGAAAATTGTGAATGTTTGGGATGAACGAATCTGGATTAAAATTGAAGGAAATTCGTAGGAATTAGATGCAATAGTGTTAGAAATTGTGAGATCGAATAGGTTATGATTCGTGTTAGATGATATGAACGATTATTGTGAAAAATTGGACTGTGGAAGGTTGAATTGGATAGATCTCGTAGCAGAGAAGACCATAGCAGATCTGGAAATCTGGTTTCTGGTCATACGCGTATGGCACTAGGCAATACGCGTATGAGATGGTCTAGTACGCGTATGGCACTAGGCAATACGCGTATGGATGATGAAGATGATGTTTTGAACGTAGTTTGGTCTCTGTTGGTACGCGTATGGGGAAGTGATACGCGTAGCATACGCGTATGAGATGGTGTTACGCGTATGGGATTTGGCTGAGAAATGGGCCATACGCGTATGGGACTAGGCAATACGCGTATGGGCAGGATTGTGATTTTTCTGTGCATGTTGTTGTGCAGTTTTTGGTTGTTCAGCTGAGTAATGTGATTTAGCTGATGTACGATATGTTAGGGATCATTTCCCGTTGTTTTGAGTAGTATAGGTATTAGTAGAGTGTACTAATACTGTGGTTGTTATTTGGCATGATATGATATGCTTATGTGATAAAATACTGATGATGTGTGATGGTATGCATGATGCTGTGAATGTATCAGTTATGTGTGCATTTGTGAATAGACTGTTTTATGGCTTAGAGTGTGAGCATAGGTCTATTCTTGAATTGTTGTTGATGATGTAGCATTGCTAGGTGATTAGCATGCATATTGTGGCCTTTATGGTGGTAGCTAATTCCCATGGTGAGGAATTAGTGAGTTAGTCATTTTGGACTGTTGTTGATGTTTGCATGCTAGGTGAATTAGCGTGCATAGCATGGCCCTTGGGGTGGTAGCTAATTCCCATGGTGAGGAATTAGTGAGTGAGTCACTAGGTCTCAAATGAGTGGGACTAGTGGGCTTGGTAGCCGTACCTGGATTTGGTCGGTGAGGTGAACTATATGTTCACAATTAGTCGGTACCGCATGCATGGAGTCTCATTGCATAATATGTGTATGGCGTATAATATGAATGGATGTATTCCAATATTATACGTGTGTTCGTGTTGATATTAAGTATGAGCATGAGTTGTATTTGTATTGAGTATGATATTTGAATTGATGTGCCGTTACCGAATGTGTGATGTGATTAGGGTGATTAATGTGTTAAATTACTTAACATGACATGATATTTTATAATGCTTATTATATCGATTGAGGAACTCACCCTTACAACTATGTTTTCAGGTAACGAGCAGTGATTGAGTAGAAGCTAGTCCTTGGAGTCTAGTGTAGTTCCTTAGTGGGTCATGCTCTGGTAGATGTAACATCGGGACGGGATGTTTTACTTGTTTTTCATTGATGATTGTGGAATAAGTTCACATGTAATGTGTTACATGGTTTGAATGTTGTTAGTTTTTATCCGCTGCGTATTATGCAAATGTTTATTTTGATAAATAAATGAGTATGACCAGATATTTCGGAACACGGTGTGAAGTGTCAAGTGTGACACCCTTAACTGCATATATACTCTGAATTATGTTTGGTTGTTTAATTATTTATTGGGGTATTTTAGAAGGGTGTTACATTAGTGGTATCAGAGCATAGTCGGTCGAGTCGAGTCGTAATTATTCTGTTTCCCCTGTACGGGATAGGTGTTGTGTAACCCTATCAGTACTTATTGTTTTAGCTTGTTGGGTTTTCAGAATAGAGATGGCTGGAAGAGGTAGAGATGATGCTGCGATTGCTGAGGCTCTGGGTATGCTAGCTGGAGTACTTGGAGGGAATCCGAATGTTGTGGGAATGGGAGCTGCTCGTCAACTGAGTGAGTTCCAGAAGAACAATCCTCCAATGTTCAAGGGAGCATACGATCCAGATGGCGCTCAGAAGTGGTTGAAGGAAATCGAGAGGATCTTCCGAGTGACTGAGTGTGCCGATAACCAGAAGGTCAGGTTCGGTACGCATATGCTGTCAGAGGAAGCAGATGATTGGTGGGTTGCTACCCGCACTGAGTTGGAATCTGCTGGGAATGCTGAGATCACTTGGGCTGTGTTCAGAGAGAGATTCCTGAGGAAGTACTTTCCAGAGGATGTTAGAGGAAAGAAAGAGATAGAGTTCTTGGAATTGAAGCAGGGCAATCGGTCTGTTACTGAGTATGCTGCTAAGTTCACAGAGCTGTCGAAGTATTACACTCCCTATAACGAGGCTACTGGGGAATTTTCAAAGTGTGTGAAGTTTGAGAACGGGTTGCGTCCCGAGATTAAGCAGGCTATTGGGTATCAGCGGATCAGAGTGTTTTCTGATTTGGTTGACTGTTGCAGAATTTTTGAACAGGATTCCAAGGCTAGAGCAGAGAGCTATCAGCAAAGGGTTGATAGGAAAGGCAAGAATCAGAATGATCGTGGGAAACCGTATGCAGTTGGCAAAGGTTTTCAGAGGCAGAGTGGGATGAAGAGGCCTAGTGGGGGAGACTCCAGTGCCCCTGCTAAGTGTTACAGATATGGTCAGGCTGGACATCGTATTCATGAGTGTACCAGTAATGAGAAGAAGTGTTTTAAGTGTGGAAAAGGTGGTCACTTGGCTGCAGAGTGCCGGTTGAAGACTGTGACTTGTTTCAACTGTGGAGAGGTGGGTCATATCAGTCCACAGTGTCCTAAACCGAAGAGAGAGAATCAGTCGGGAGGCAAGGTCTTTGCTTTATCGGGTTCTGAGACTTCTGCAGATGATCGTTTGATCAGAGGTACGTGTTATATTAATGGCTTTCCTCTTGTAGCTATTATCGACACAGGTGCTACTCATTCCTTTATATCTTTGGATTGTGCTGTGAAACTTAAGTTAGAGATATCTGAGATGCTTGGAAGTATGGTAATTGATACTCATGCGAAGGGTTCAGTGACTACTACTTCAGTTTGTTTAAATTGTCCTTTGAGTATTTTTGGTAGAGACTTTGGAATGGACCTTGTGTGTCTTCCACTAGTGTAGATCGATGTTATCCTGGGTATGAACTGGTTGGTGTCTAACCGAGTTTATATCAACTGTTTTGATAAGACTGTGATCTTTCCTGAGATTGATGAAGGAAAGAGTTTGTTTCTATCAGCAAGGCAGGTGAATGAGGCAGTAGCAGATGGGGCAGAGTTGTTCATGCTGTTAGCTACTATGGAGGCTAAAGATAAACTGGTGATTGGCGATCTAGCCGTGGTGTGTGATTTTCCTGATGTGTTTCCTGAAGAAGTGAATGAATTGCCTCCAGAGCGTGAAGTTGAGTTCTCGATTGATTTAGTACCTGGTACTAGGCCGATATCGATGGCTCCGTACCGTATGTCTGCTGTTGAGTTAACTGAATTGAAGAGTCAGTTGGAGGATCTGTTGGATAAGAAATTTATTCGTCCGAGTGTGTCACCGTGGGGTGCACCAGTGTTATTGGTTAAGAAGAAAGAAGGTACTATGAGGTTGTGTGTGGACTACAGGCAACTGAATAAAGTGACGATCAAGAATCGGTATCCTTTGCCGAGGATTGATGATTTGATGGATCAGTTGGTTGGTGCGAGTGTGTTCAGCAAAATAGATTTGAGATCAGGGTATCATCAGATACGTGTGAAGACTGAGGATATTCAGAAGACTGCTTTCAGAACAAGGTATGGACATTATGAGTATTCTGTAATGCCTTTTGGTGTGACTAATGCGCCTGGAGTGTTTATGGAGTATATGAATAGGATTTTCCATCCATACCTAGACAAGTTTGTTGTGGTGTTTATTGATGATATTTTGGTGTATTCGAAATCGGAAGAAGAGCATGCTGAACATTTGAGAGTGGTTTTAGGAGTTCTACGAGAAAAGAAGTTGTTTGCTAAACTGTCAAAGTGTGAATTTTGGTTAGAAGAGGTTAGTTTTCTTGGTCATGTGATTTCAAGAGGTGGTGTTGCTGTTGATCCTTCTAAGATAGAAGCGGTATCTAAGTGGGAAGCTCCGAAGTCGGTTGCTGAGATTCGAAGTTTCCTTGGATTGGCTGGTTATTATAGGAAATTCATCGAGGGATTTTCTAAGTTGGCGTTACCGTTAACGATGTTGACTAGAAAGGGGCAAACGTTTGTTTGGGACTCAAAACATGAAGAAGGTTTCCAAGAGTTAAAGAGAAGGTTAACTACTGCTCCTATTCTGATATTACCGAGTTCGTCGGAATCATTTGAAGTTTACTGTGATGCTTCATTGTTGGGTTTGGGTGGTGTGTTGATGCAGAATAAGCAGGTTATAGCTTATGCTTCGAGACAGCTGAGGGTTCATGAGAGGAACTATCCGACACACGATTTAGAGTTGGCAGCCGTGGTATTTGTCCTGAAGTTATGGAGGCATTACTTGTATGGGTCAAGATTTGAGGTTTTCAGTGACCATAAGAGTTTAAAGTATTTGTTTGATCAGAAAGAGCTGAATATGAGACAGAGGAGATGGTTAGAGTTTCTGAAGGATTATGACTTTGGGTTGAATTACCATCCGGGTAAAGCAAACGTAGTGGCTGATGCATTGAGTCGGAAATCATTGCATATGTCTATGTTAATGGTTAAGGAATTGGATTTAATTGAGCAGTTTAGAGACTTGAGTTTGGTGTGTGAGAGTACTCACAATAGTGTTAAATTGGGAATGTTGAAATTGACGAGTGGTATTCTGGATGAGATTAGAGAGGGTCAGAAATCCGATGTGCTTTTGGTTGATAAGTTGACTCTAGTGAATCAAGGTCAAGGTGGTGAATTCAGAGTTGATGAGAATGGTGTTTTGAAATTTGGTAATCGGGTGTGTATTCCGGATGTTACCGAACTTAAGAAGAGTATTCTTGAGGAAGGACATCGTAGTGGCCTGAGTATTCATCCCGGGGCTACGAAGATGTATCATGATTTGAAAAAGTTATTTTGGTGGTCGGGAATGAAAAGAGAAATTGCGAGTTTTGTTTATTCTTGTTTGACTTGTCAGAAGTCAAAGATTGAGCATCAGAAGCCATCTGGGCTAATGCAACCGTTGGCTATTCCAGAGTGGAAGTGGGATAGTATCAGTATGGATTTTGTTTCTGGTTTACCGAGGACAAATAAGAATTTTGAAGCCATTTGGGTGATTATTGACAGATTGACGAAATCGGCTCATTTCATTCCGATCAGAATGGACTATCCATTGGAGAGATTAGCTGAGTTGTATATTGAGAAAATTGTAAGTTTGCATGGTATTCCGTCGAGTATTGTTTCGGACAGAGATCCTAGATTTACATCGAAGTTTTGGGAAGGTTTGCAGAGGGCTTTGGGAACTAAGCTGAGATTGAGTTCTGCATATCATCCGCAGACTGATGGTCAGACTGAGAGGACGATTCAGTCACTAGAGGATCTTTTGAGAGCTTGTGTTTTGGAAAAAGGAGGTGCTTGGGATTGTTATTTACCTTTGATTGAGTTTACCTACAACAATAGTTTTCATTCGAGCATTGGTATGGCACCGTTTGAAGCTTTGTATGGTAGGAGATGTCGGACACCTTTATGTTGGTATGAGTCCGGTGAGAGTGCTGTGATTGGACCGGAGATTGTTCAACAAACTACGGAAAAGATTAAGATGATTCAGGAGAAGATGAGGATTGCTCAGAGTCGTTA
The DNA here is from genome assembly GCF_024323335.1 of Lathyrus oleraceus. Lineage (NCBI taxonomy): Eukaryota > Viridiplantae > Streptophyta > Magnoliopsida > Fabales > Fabaceae > Lathyrus > Lathyrus oleraceus. The sequence goes on from NC_066583.1 coordinate 178,373,355, forward strand.
GAAGAGTTATCATGACAAGAGAAGGAAGTCACTTGAGTTTCAAGAGGGAGATCATGTGTTTCTTCGCGTTACTCCGATAACTGGGGTTGGTCGAGCTTTGAAGTCGAAGAAGTTGACACCTCGATTTATTGGTCCTTATCAGATTTTGGAGAGAATAGGGGAGGTAGCCTATCGTATCGCTTTACCGCCGTCGCTTGCGAATTTGCATGAGGTTTTTCATGTGTCTCAGTTGAGGAGGTACATTCCTGATCCGTCGCATGTAGTCCAAATAGATGATGTACAGGTGAGAGATAACCTGACTGTTGAAACATCACCTATGAGGATCGAGGATCGAGAGTTGAAGCAGTTGCGGGGTAAAGAGATTGCTTTGGTAAAGGTAGTTGGGGAGGACCAGCAGGTGGCAATGTGACTTGGGAACTTGAGAGTCAGATGAAGGAGTCTTATCCGGAGTTATTCGCTTGAGGTATGTTTTCGAGGACGAAAACTCTTTTAGTGGGGGAGAGTTGTAACACCCCGATAAAATAAGATAATTATTTAAATTGAGTTAATAATATATTTATTAATTTAATTAAATAATTGGAATTATTATTATTATTGGAATAATAATTATTGGAATATTATTGGGATTATTATTATTGGATTATTTTATTGGAATAAAAGTAGAAATCAGTAAAAAGGTCCCATTTGGTAAAAAGAGTTATTTTCACGTGAAAAGGGAAAAGAGACAGAAAGTGGAAAAAGGGCAAAGAGAACCAGAGAACAAGGGTTGGAGAGAGGAAGAGCTCGAAGCCGAAGATTCGCCGGATTAACTCAGGTAAGGGGGGTTTATCATCGGTTAATGGGTATTATGGGATAATATGTAATGGGTAGTGATAAACCATTGATTTACCTCTGAATTGAATGATGTATGCTGAAAATTGTGAATGTTTGGGATGAACGAATCTGGATTAAAATTGAAGGAAATTCGTAGGAATTAGATGCAATAGTGTTAGAAATTGTGAGATCGAATAGGTTATGATTCGTGTTAGATGATATGAACGATTATTGTGAAAAATTGGACTGTGGAAGGTTGAATTGGATAGATCTCGTAGCAGAGAAGACCATAGCAGATCTGGAAATCTGGTTTCTGGTCATACGCGTATGGCACTAGGCAATACGCGTATGAGATGGTCTAGTACGCGTATGGCACTAGGCAATACGCGTATGGATGATGAAGATGATGTTTTGAACGTAGTTTGGTCTCTGTTGGTACGCGTATGGGGAAGTGATACGCGTAGCATACGCGTATGAGATGGTGTTACGCGTATGGGATTTGGCTGAGAAATGGGCCATACGCGTATGGGACTAGGCAATACGCGTATGGGCAGGATTGTAATTTTTCTGTGCATGTTGTTGTGCAGTTTTTGGTTGTTCAGCTGAGTAATGTGATTTAGCTGATGTACGATATGTTAGGGATCATTTCCCGTTGTTTTGAGTAGTATAGGTATTAGTAGAGTGTACTAATACTGTGGTTGTTATTTGGCATGATATGATATGCTTATGTGATAAAATACTGATGATGTGTGATGGTATGCATGATGCTGTGAATGTATCAGTTATGTGTGCATTTGTGAATAGACTGTTTTATGGCTTAGAGTGTGAGCATAGGTCTATTCTTGAATTGTTGTTGATGATGTAGCATTGCTAGGTGATTAGCATGCATATTGTGGCCTTTATGGTGGTAGCTAATTCCCATGGTGAGAAATTAGTGAGTTAGTCATTTTGGACTGTTGTTGATGTTTGCATGCTAGGTGAATTAGCGTGCATAGCATGGCCCTTGGGGTGGTAGCTAATTCCCATGGTGAGGAATTAGTGAGTGAGTCACTAGGTCTCAAATGAGTGGGACTAGTGGGCTTGGTAGCCGTACCTGGATTTGGTCGGTGAGGTGAACTATATGTTCACAATTAGTCGGTACCGCATGCATGGAGTCTCATTGCATAACATGTGTATGGCGTATAATATGAATGGATGTATTCCAATATTATACGTGTGTTCGTGTTGATATTAAGTATGAGCATGAGTTGTATTTGTATTGAGTATGATATTTGAATTGATGTGCCGTTACCGAATGTGTGATGTGATTAGGGTGATTAATGTGTTAAATTACTTAACATGACATGATATTTTATAATGCTTATTATATCGATTGAGGAACTCACCCTTACAACTATGTTTTCAGGTAACGAGCAGTGATTGAGTAGAAGCTAGTCCTTGGAGTCTAGTGTAGTTCCTTAGTGGGTCATGCTCTGGTAGATGTAACATCGGGACGGGATGTTTTACTTGTTTTTCATTGATGATTGTGGAATAAGTTCACATGTAATGTGTTACATGGTTTGAATGTTGTTAGTTTTTATCCGCTGCGTATTATGCAAATGTTTATTTTGATAAATAAATGAGTATGACCAGATATTTCGGAACACGGTGTGAAGTGTCAAGTGTGACACCCTTAACTGCATATATACTCTGAATTATGTTTGGTTGTTTAATTATTTATTGGGGTATTTTAGAAGGGTGTTACAGTTCGGCCTCTTGTCTCCAACCTTGTTGATAACCTTGGTTATTTCCTCTTTGTTGGTAACCTTGGTTGTTTTGATAAGGATTTTGCCTTGGTTGATAACCTTGACTTTAATTTGGATTTCCCATATAATTCACTTCCTCTCCAATTGAAGGACAAAAATCGGTAGGATGATCTCCTTTACATAATTCACAAGAAGCAACTTGTTAATGCTTGTTAGGAATCTTTTACATCTCTTTGATTTGTTGTGGGAGCTTTGACATTTGTTGTGTGAGTAACTCCACCTGTTGAGATAATAACTTGTTTTGGGCAAGAATTTCATCATGTGTACCCAATTCAATGATTCCCGGTTTCCTTTATACCGTACTTCGGTTATGTTGGCCTTGATGATCATTGAGTGTCATTCTATCAATAATGGTTATTGCTTCTTCCACACTCTTTGACATCAAAGAACAATGTGCGGTAGCATCCAATAGAGTTTTAGGTTGTGGTTGAAGTCCATGGCGAAAGATATGGATTTGAGTAAGTTCATCAAAACCATGACCTTGACATTTCCTTTGAACCGCTCCCAAACTTCATTAAGGGATTCACTTGAACCTTGTGAGAAAACCACAATTGAGGTTTTTGCTTCCATGAACCTATTGTGTGGAAATAATCTCTCAATAGTTTTTTCCTCTAACACATTCTAATCGGTCATTGTTTAAGTAGGTTGATCAAGATATCATTCTTTTGCTTTTCCAATCAAAGAATATGGGAATAGTCTCTTGAACACTTACTCTTCTTCTGCTTCTGGAGCTCCGATTGCACTGGCAATCTCATAGAATTTGGTAAGTTGAGTGTAAGGATCTTCATTATCAAGTCTTGTGAAGGGATTTGCATATAAAAGTTGAAGTATCACAGTTTTCATCTCTGCTGTCTTCCATTGTTTGCAATTCTAGAAAACTGAGCATTTCTCCTCGGGCTATTTGTACAAGGACCTTTGGGAAGTTCTGAAGGAGGAGGTGGATCTTCCATGATCGGTGTAAAAATAGGATTTGTTGATTAAGTACCAACTTAATTTCATTCATGTTCTCTTATTTCCTTAGCTAGTTATCTTCTCCTTCTTGTTTTGCTATTAAGTCTACGAGCAGTTCTTTCAATCTCAGGATAAAAAAGAAGTTGATATGCGAGTACACTTCCTCGCATAAACAGAGTTTTGAAAAGCTAACCAATCAATTTAAAAAACACAAGGGATAATAAATTAGATAAGAGATAACAATAAAAAAACTTAAAATATGATAAACTATTGCAATGCTTGCAATATTATAACAGTAATCCCTGGTAACGGTGCCATTTTGTTGAAAAGTGTTTTTCGGTGAGTATTTATTTTATCGTATCCACAGGGATTGATGTGATATTACCACCATTCTACAGTTTACAATGTCGTAAGCAAGGGTTTCAAATGGGTTTGGTTTGGTGAAAGTAACATTCATAAGAGTTTGTAGCAATGATAAAAGTTTAGAAAGATTAAAATTTTAAAAGACATATCAAGACTAGATTTCACCAACCTATTTTGTATATATTCAATTAATCAAGCATGGGAAATTCATTTATAATCAATATAACCACATATTACTCATCTATATCGCTCATGTCTAAGACGGTATTACGAGTTTTACCGTATTGTTTAATCGACAATGTCTCAACCTATTAAACAATACAAATAACATTAATGATCCGATACAAAGTGAATATCAAATTACACTTCCATGTATAGACTTGGTCTTTTATAAATGAAAAACTTAGGTCAAAACTTAAAAGATTTTTCTCAACAATGTTTTTAACAACAAATATTCAATAAAAGCAAAAATTATCATCTACATTGATTATCAAGTTGTTCACATACAAAAGATTAAAAGAAATACATACAAGTTAAGATTGATTACATCTAATCTTGATACAAGAGGGTTTAGATACCCATAACCATGGTAGCTTTTTCAACAAGTAGCAAGAAGAGATTCACAAGCATCAACATCGAAAAACTCGAAGATTGATGCTTCAAAATCTTAATTCTGAGTTCTTGATGATTTTTGATCTGAAAATGCCTTTTGAATAAAATTGGAGTGAGTTGTGACCCAAAATATCTAGCCAAAAGTATATATAGCATGAGCCAAAAAGTGAAATCACGCTAAGCTCCACCGGAGCCTACTTAGTGCGATCAACAAAAATAACTTAAACCGCCTTGATTCACGCTCAGCATGCTCCTAACACACTCCTAGCGTGAAATTCCCAATTTCCTCCTGCTCTCTTTCTCTAAGCGCTTTAGGAGTGCGCTTAGCCAACTTTGGAAAACTTGGAATCTTCAAAATTGAAACTTTGGGTCTTGCTTGGTGCCTTTATGTTTCTCATGCTTCCAATAGGCTTTGAAACCTACAAATTTGCACCAAAATGATCAAACAAAAGCTATTTACATGATAATGTTAAAAACTACATATTTACACTTAAAACTAAGGTGTTAACAAGAAATTCCATTGAGATCAAGTGGAAATGGCCACAAAATACTATGGATTATTTACACAAATTGGTCGTTAACAATACCTTTGTTGCATAAAATCTTAGCAAATGGCTACTTTATAGGTTCGTCTTCACTATAGTTTATGTTCCAAAATATGTGTATGTATTATTGTTTAAGTTTCAATATCTTGTTTCATAGTATTTGAACTTTCTGCTTGTTTTTACTTATAGGTATGGATACTTGTTTCAATAATGAGGAAGAAGTTAAAGTGAGTGTCACAACTATGGGACTTTCATTATAGATGCCATTATCAGACATGTACATTTCTGAAACATTTTATGAGTTGATATGTTTATTGTATCATATATGTTGTTTAAGGTTTGTGTTGATGAATGTTGTTGTTAATTTTTGTTTAAAATATAAGTTTATTATATCTTATGTGGTTTGAGTGTTTCTCCAATTCCTTACCGAATATATAATTTTTCAGACTGCATTAGAAAATTATAATACGATAGATAAATTTATATAAGAAAACAAGTATACGTTCAATTCTTAACAAGAATTCTTCAGCCTGTTATCTTCATTTAGTTCTTTAACCTTTATAACTTTAATGTATATATCACAACGGTTTTTTGTACCAACCGTTGTTAAATGTTATGCATTAAGAAATATCACAATGGTTCTTTAAAACAACCATTATAATAGGTAGTGTGCTACATGGCTTAAAATCATGGTCGCACGACCATTGTGGAAATCATCATATATGCAATCACACCTTAGCTTACAACGGTTGGTGTGGTTGTATCCCTTTTCCAACTGTTGTAATAGGTGTTTTCCATAGTACTGCATGTTCATATGGGCTACTAATCAGGATGGTAAACACTTAATTCAAGCTAGACTTGATAGATATTTGGTCTCTAACAATTGGGTGAACAAATATCTTAACCATGTTATCACTCACATTTTATGATATGCCTCTGATCATTCTCCTATTCTTTTGTTTTTCAGCAAATCCCAGGATAGTACTATGGAACACCAAGCCAATTCTAGACAGTTAGAGTTTGAAAACATATATGGACTACATATGAGGGCAACAAGGAGATTGTTCTCTAAAGCTGGAATGGTACCAACGGTAACCATATAGATAGACTAAAAGCTACTTTGGAAGATCTTAGTAAATGGGGGCAGAATAAGTTTGGCAACCTTGCAAAAAATGTCTTTGTGGCTCATTATAGACTGGATAAAGAGAAGAAAAATAAAAACACATATAGAATAAAGTTGGATGAACTTGAGATGGATGAAGCTCTCAAAGTGGAATAAATATATTGGAGTCAAAGGGCTAATTGTAGTTGGCTGACCGAAGGGGACGTAAATACTAAATTCTTTCATTTGCGGGCGAGCCAGTGAAAAAATAAGATTCTTATTAATCAAATCTAAGGGCCAGATGGGACTATTCTCAACAATAAAGAGGATATTTCTAACACTTTTGTGGATTATTTCAAGAATGTTTATTCTACCAACAACCATAACAACGCACATGCCAACATATATGAAGTCGTTAAAAACAGAGTTACCCTGGAGATTTTTGAGGCCCTGGGTCATACCTATACAGCGGAAGAGGTCCGTAAATATATTTTTCAATTGGAAGGTACTTCCTCTCCTGGGATGGATGGGATTCCCTCCTATTTTTACCAACATTATTGGGACATCATCGGTGAGGACATCCTTAGCCACATACTTAATATCCTTAATAATAATGATGGTAGTGTTATCAATATGAACCAAACTTATACATGTCTTATACCTAAAAAGCCTAATACTCTAATCCATATAGACTATTTCCATATTTCTTTGTGCAATGTTATCCCGAAGATGGTTACTAAAACCATTACTAATATAATTAAACCGCATTTGGATAAAATTGTTAATACCAACCAAAGTGCATTTATTCCAAACAGATTAATCACAAACGATATTATATTAGCATATGAGGCCTTTCATTCCTTCTAAAAAATAAAATCAATAATAGAGGTTATGTTGGCTTTAAGCTCTACATGGCTAAAGCTTATTGTAAAATGGAGTAGGACTTTATTGATAACACTCTCGAATCCATGGGATTCCCTCACAATATGATTTCCACCATTATGAATTATGTTTAAAAAGTTTCTTTCTTGGTTGACATTAATGGTAATTACTCTAAATGGATTAACCCTACTAGAGGTATAAGGCAAGGTGACTTGTTATCACCTTACCTATTTATTATGTATAATGATGTTTTGTCTAGTTTACTTATAGATAGCCAAAGAAGGGGGAACTATAACAGGCTTAGCTATAGCCAAGAACGCCCCTTCTATCTCTCACCTTTTTTTTGCAGATGATAGCCTGATTTTCTGTAAGGTTAGAGAAGAGGAAGCAAATGAACTTTATAATATTTTTGGTAGGTACAAAAGAGCTTCAGGGCAACTTATAAACAATGACAAATTAGTCATGGTGTTTAGCACTAGAGTACCAGACGACACCAAGGATCAGATTAGGAAATGGATGATGATATTCTGTGAGAACAACATATGATCTTATTTAGGGTTGCCTGCCCATATTGGTAGATCTAAAAGAAGGGATTTCAATTACCTAGTGGAAAGAGTTAGAAGCAAAATCAATGGCTAGAAAGAAAAGCACCTCACTTATGCAGGGAAGAATACCTTGATTAAAGTTGTTATTCAAGATATTCCTACCTATGCCATGAGTATTTTTAAATTCCATACTAACCTTTGTGATGATATTGATAGTTTGGCTAAGAATTATTAGTGGGGAGCTAAATCTAATGAGGAAAGATTTATTGGAAAACCTGGGACAAACTTTTTCTTCCTCAAAACCTTAGAGGATTAGGCTTTAGAAAGATGAGCATCTTCAATGATGCTCTCCTAGCTAAGCAAATGTGGAGGCTGGTTATTAATCAAGACTCTTTAGTTCATAAATGTATTAGAGCTGAGTATTTTTCCTAATATATCCATCATTGAGGCTAAGAGCAAGAGCAGTGATAGCTACGTTTGGAAAACCATTCTCCAAACTAAGGATAATCTTCTTAAAGGATGTTATTGGAGGGTAGAAAATGGTCACACCATTAATGTGTGGAAGGACCCATGGCTCCATTATTAAGGATAGTTTAAAGTCCTAACTTGGAAGCCATTGAATTCCAATGTGCTTTGAGTTAGGGACCTAATTGATAAGCAAAACAATAAACGAGACTCAACACTAGTTACTAACACCTTTCTTCTTTACGACTGTGATATAATCCTTCAAATCCCTATGAATCCGAATAATAATAGGGACACTCTTATGCGGGTTCCTAAGAATAATGGTAACTACAATATAAGATTTGGCTACCAGTACTTCCATAATCTTAGCATTACTGGGGACCCTGGTGGGTCTAAGCACGAGACTGAATCCATGACTTAGAAAAAGTTTTGAAAGATAAAAGTGCTTCCCAAATTTAATTCTCTAAGTTAACACATCTTAAACAAGGTTATCCCTATAAGAATAGAGCTAAGAAAAAGGGATGTGAAATTTCCCATATTCTTCCCTATATGTTTGACCAAGGGTGAAACTATGAACCACATCTTTAAAGATTGTGAATGCACTAAACAAGTGTGATTTGGATCTAGTAATAATATTAACTTTCATAATAATCGTAGTCACTTCAATGAGTGGTTTTAGGATGCCAACAAAATGAAAGACACCGAGATTGTTACTCAAGTCATGAATATCCTATATAGTATATGGAGGGCTAGGAATAAAATGGTTTTTGAAGGATCGAGTATTACCTACATGGATACCCTCGCTTATGCTAGATATCTCCACCATTGAGGAGGATACAAATCTTAAAGAGAAGGAGTACAAAAATCAAAACAACAACGATAAAAACAATCACAATCAGTGGAGCAAGCAAAAGATAAATCTGAATTGGAACAAGACTACCCACTCTAAAACTAGAACAAAGAAGTACAACTATTAGATAGCAAAGAAAGAGTCACCTCACAAGGGTACGGTGGCTATCAGTAAATCGAAGAATAAAAGCTATAGAGTGGAGGAAACTGGTCATAGAAGGGGTCAATCTGAAGGCAACAATAGGGATAAGTTCTCATACTACATAAGGGGTAATCAAGATGAAAACAATACTAATTTCAATCAGGGATACAATAGGAGTAGAGAGGAGAATACATATTAAGATGCAAGAAATTTCCACCAATAACCTTAAGTGGAAATATCTTTTTACCATCCAAACGGATGCAAATCTAGCAGTGGAAGGCGATTGGCATCTCGACGCTATAATTTGGAATGAGAAAAACGAAACTGAAATTGAAATGTGCTAAATCAAAAAGGATATAACAAAGTAGTGGATGTTGAAGCCCAAGAGATTGTGAATGTGTTGCTGGTGATGGGGTTCATGAAGATTCATAATCTGCATATTATAATTGATTGCTTGGAAGTGGTGGAAGAAATGCGTAGGGTTCAAGACGACATGGAAAAAAGTAGAACGCATACATGTTACTTGTTGAATCTTATGAACCAAAACCTTAATTAGTTGGAGGGGGCTCTATTGGGTATATCCCTAGAGACCAAAACACTCAAGCCCACAATTTGGTTGAGCAAGCTATCTTGGTTAAAAACAAAATTCGTCTGAGAAGGACCAACCATTATGTAACTAGTATGTTTGAGGACACTTTTCATAAAATATGAGTGTTTTCTTGTTTTCAAAAAATAAAAAGAATCAAATATCATTTACTTAATATATTTCATTTTATGAAGATTTATATTAAATATATTATAGTCTCATATTATTCATAGAAGTTTATGATTACTTTTGTTATATCCTCAATATTCAATAAATTAAAGTCTCATTTTTTCTGTGGTGCATAACATAATGTTTTTCTCAAATGTGTGTAGTTATATTTGTAGCATTTGAGTTTCGAGTGAGTTATTAAGATGTTGTATATAATATTGTATTCTACTTAAAAATATATGAATTTGATCTAACTCAAATGATAGTAAACCTTTTATATGATCATCATATTCTTTCATGTGAAATTATCAAAATAAAGATATATCTTACTTATGTGTAAAATATGTTGCTGAGTTTGTAAAACTCTAATGATGATATATTATACAACCACTACTCTGTATAATTTTGCACTAAAAATAAAATTAGTATCTCAATGTATAATCAAAGTATTTAGTAATAGTGGGCTATGATAAATCTTTGTCCTATTTATTCATGTTGAATTAGTGGGAGTACATGTGTACACAATCATATAATCTGAAAAAAATTCTATTATTGTTCTCATAATGTCATATATTCTTGGGTGCACTACAAAATAGGCTAAATTACAGTTTTGGTCCTCCTATTTTACCTAATTCACAAAATTAGTCCTCTATTTTAAATACAAACAGTTTTCGTCCCCTCTCATTTTTTTACACTACAAATCGATGAAATGTTAATTTTTAAATGATGTGTCCCTTGTTAACCTTAACAAATCATCATATATGAATCTTTTATAAAACATTGTAGATAAAAAATATAATTAAAAAAACTGACACCTCATCGATTTGTAGTATAAAAAAGTAAGAGGGGGATCAAAATTGTTTAAACTTAAAACAGGTTTATTAATTTCGTGTATCAAGTAAAATAGGGGGACCAAAACTGTAATTTAGCCTATAAAATATGACATATTCTAAAAAGACTTCAAAATTATGCAATAAATCTAAGAAGTCATATTCTATTATACTGAGATATATGTTATTCTCTTAATCTTAACAAGCATCATAATTTGATGTGTAGGTCAATATTAAAGAGGCACAATAATTCTTTAGCATGCAATAATATTGTATCATTCTATCTTCAACATCCACATTCTTGCGGTCATAAATACGAAAGTATAAGTATAATATCAACACTCCCATCGAGTATAATATTATGTTATGAAAGTACTTATAATTAAATGTAGTTACTCTCTTAATATGATACACCTATATGTAATTACTATTCTTAGACCTATGCGGATATTATATGACCTATAATTTAAAACTCATTAGTATAATCACTAACCATAGACTTATACATATGATTAAGTCTTTGATATTTTAGGTTAGTGGGAGTTTATCATTAACATATTCATATGCATAGGCCCTTTTTTATAACACATTTCTCTTAACTTAAATATGTTACTCTAAATTCACCATTTTTTATATAAAATGTGAATCTTTAACATGTATGCTTTGTTTTCCTTATCTGATATAATTTATGCAACGTTAAAGCTTACTTATCTTTTGATTGGTTAGTGTTTTGACCATTATTGATATTCTAATATTAAAACTAATATGTTTAATAATTAATTATTATCATTGTAGCGGGGTATTCGTTACTTTTAGATTTATTGACTAAATCAAAAGTAAACCATACAAGTCGAGTCGCCACCGCACTTCTATTTATCCAAAGGAAAGGTTAGAAAGCGAACAAAAGCCGAGAAGTTTTATCGAATCAAAAACTAATAAAAATGTCAGAGATCGGGGTAAGGGGGTTGGTTATGCAATAGGAAGGTGTTAAGCACCCAAAACATTCTAGGTACTCCTAGGGAGCCCTTTTCACACTTGTTGTAAGGTTGGTATTTTTGTGAAAATTTGTTTGTGCAAACATGATTGGGGAGATGAGAAGAGAATATGCAAATTATTTACAATTATGTGTTTGAATGGATAAACCCATTGCCTACGTACCATCTTAAAAAAAGATTAGGATCAAAACCTCGTAGTTCGGGGTAACAATCTCAAAACAAGTTGGTGAATTGATTGGTCCAAAAGCCTTAAGGTCTTTTGTTATCCAAGGGAGAAAACTCAACCTAAAACCACAAATCCACCATGTGAGGATAGCTTCAACATGCTAGTGAGGGGTTAACCCTATAATAAGCATGGAAGACTCATTGTCCATCACTAAGGATATAGGTGAATATTATATCTACCTCAAGGATAACTCAAACCTAATAGCTAAAGGTTATGAAAAGTTTTGATAAGAAAGTGACCATTGAAACCACAAAAGTATTTGAATGAGTTATATTTACCAATGAAAAGTATTTACAAAATATGGTCAAAGTTGACTTAAAGATTCAATTCAAAATAAGTGTTATGAAAAGAAGTTTGAAAATCAAAAGCATAATGCTTAGGTTTCTAATGTTTGAAAAGAAATGTTAATGTTTGCACAAAAGTTTTGACTTGGGTTAGAGTGGAGGGAAGAAGAAGAAGGGCTAAGTCCTAATCATACAAGAGATGAAGGAGAAGAAATAAGACCACAAATGGAGTCCCCTTCTTGAGATCATATTGATGATCCAAGTAGCTCCCATCCTTTGGAATAAGCAAGCAAATAAGTGTAAACTCAAGCAATCAATCAATCAAGCAAGCTCTTAGAAGATCCCCAATGGCTCTTAGATCTCTCTCTTTAGAAGCTCATGACAATGGTTCTTCACTTAAGCTCAATGTTGGAATCCCTAGCACAAGAACACACACATCAAAAAGTTCTATCAAGCAAACAAAGAATGAACAAGAAGGAGTTTAGAAATTGGTCCTTTCAAAGTTTTCTTCAACATCTATAGCATTCTAAAGGCCCAATGCCTAGTTGCTCTTTGACTTTTATAGCACTCTAAAGACCCAATGCCTAGTTGCTCTTTGACTCCAACTTTGCATAGGGAATGTCCTAAAGTCTAAGTCCTTTTTGTCCATTTTGGCATTTGGTTCACAACAATCAAACAAAACACAAGCACAAAAGTATATACATAATTATGTGCTCAAGTGAGTAAAAGGCAAATTGCATTAACATAAACATGTGCTCAAATGAGCAAAGGAAAAAGCAAATGAATAATATATACAAGAATAGTAAATTGCATAAATGTAAAGTGTAAGAATTAAATGTTAATGGTTAATGGTTAGTATTAGTGTGCCATAAGGCAATTTAGCGCTATGTTAAGCAATCGTAATTGGACTTATGTAGAAGTCACAACTATCTGAGGCCGGTCAATAATAATGTAGGCAATAACACAAGTTAGAGATTTTGATTAGTGAATCAAACTCCTACAACTTGCCATGTCAAAAGAAGAAGAGAAATGATCTTGTATTGATTTAGGTTCTTTGCTTGATTAGGAAGCAACCTATCCTTAATGCAAATCCATTCACTTGATCCATGATCAGTTGAATTAGATTTGAATCAAGGAAGGTTAAACCTCCCATACATCAAGGCTAACCACCAATCTTTAACTCGTTGATCAAAAAAGAAGAAGAAGATGAATATTAAAGTGCATTAATGGAAATGAAATGAGATAATAAACAAGCATTAACCAAAGATAGAGGAGATCAAGGTCAAACAATAGTAAACAGAAACAAAATGAAGATTAGAAGTCAAGAAACAAATAAAATATTTTTGGTATTTTTCAAAATTAAAATAATACTTGAATTAAAATAATAAAGAAAGGTCAAACTTCAAATTCACTTCAAATCAACTTTAAAAAGTCCAAGTGAATTATCCTAAGTTCAATAAGGTCAAACAAAATTTGACAAAAAATTTCAGCATTTTTAGAAGTCAGAAACTATTTTTAATCAATTAAAAATGCATAAAAATAACCTAATTGAATTAAAATCTCAAATAAATCTCAAATAAATCTCAAATCAATTAATAAATTGATGAGAATATTTTTCATAGATCTATCATCATTCAAATAGGTTGGAAAAATATTTTTGTAATTTTTGAATATCAGAAACTATTTAAGATGAATTTAAAATAAGCAGAAAAGAGAAAATTCATAAAAAATATCAAATGATAAAATAAAAAATATTAAAAATCATTTTTAGAAATTAGAAATTAAAAGAAGAAAAATGCAATTGGTCTCACATTTTCTGGACCAATAATGAAGGAGATATGAGTTTTTAAAATAAAATGGAATTAAAAGAAATAAAAGAAAATTAAAATCAGAAATTAAAATAGCGAAAAAACATGGAGCGTTGGATGCAGAGCTCATTAATTGAGTTGGCAAATCGCTTGGTCCACACATGCGCGCCTACCATGTTCTTTAGTCAATGCATCACACATAGCCATTAAATAAGTCATAACATGGGACGGCTTGGATCAAAACTGGAAAACAAAACGCACGGCCAAGATTGAATATGGAGACTGGATGATGGTGTACACCACCGTCTTCTCCGGCCAGCTTCCGGCGATGGCCAAAATTGCAGAGAAAAAAATGTTCACCAAAAGCCACGATCTAGGTACCAAATGAAAGCTGGGGTGATGTACATCACCCCTGTGCCAACCAAATCCACTCTAGATTTCTATTGAGAGAGAAATCAGAGGTTGAATTTTATGGAGTCAACTGAAACTTGTTGGATTTTGAAAATTCAAAGCTCAAAAAGATTGCCTCTATGTAGAGGACTTCAGACAACACAGCAACAACAAGAAACAAGCAATATATAAGTGGATTCGAAGAAAATAAAATTTGAAGTAAACCTCTGATTTGCAGAGCTTGAGAGCACGATCACTTGATGTTGATGCTTGCAGTATACTCTATGGATCAAGGTGAGCAAGGCTTAGGAACTTTAGATCTAAAATCAATCAATGAAATTGAATTTTAGATCTGAAAAATTTGAGAGAAAAAATGGTGAGTTCCTTTGAGTATGGTTGAGGAATGAATCGTGCAGCATGTAAGGTGCCCTTAGGTTGCTGAATTGAGGAGCATTGGCCTTGTATTTATAGCAGATTGCAGCTGATATGCATGAACAAAGCATTGCATGGATGGAAAGGGCCTTCATGCATGGGCCTGTACAGGCGCATGGAGGGCCCAATTCCACTGGATTTGCAAGCTTATGCCAAATGAAATCAGAATGGACGTGCAAATTGAGTGTGCTGAGCTCATGCAATGCAATTTTAATGAGTTTCCAAAATTGTACCAATATGTTTAGCTATTCGAAAATGGCATTTCCCAAACTGAAGCATAACCTTATGGGTAATGGTTGGAAAGCTTTTTGCATGAGTATCATTTGTTATGTTGACCAAAACTTCATTTGACATTTGGAAATTGATGAAAAATGATCATGAAGTGTAGGGTGCAAAACATGTACATGTGAGAATTTCAAAAATGGCCAAACTTTAAGCACTTTTGTTTTAATGATGCAAACTCCAAATGACAAAATAGTAAACATCAAAGTTGTAGATAGTTTCAAGAAAATAAATTTGGACTTAAAGTTTGCATCATTTGAATTTTTTATGAGAAAGTTATGGGCACTTGAAGTTGGACTTTTTCACATTTCAATGCCTTTGGTCCAAAGTGATCTATAATGTTTTGCATTATCACATGTATTTATTTTAGGATTTTGAAATTTTTCTCAACATAACATTTGAATTAGACATCTTAAGCTTTACAATTCATTTGATCCCACCTTAAAATAATGAAAAATGAATGAATTATGTCCTTGGGAAGTTGACCCAAAATTAGGGTTTCAGTCAAAATGACCTATAATGTCTTGAAATGGATGATGGCCTTCCAAGCTTCAAATAAATTTTTGATGAACATGAAAGTTGTTGATATGGTTATTAAGAACATTGTTTCTCTTGGGGTCATCTCCATTTGAAAAACACATCAAAAGTTAGGTCTCAGTGTACTTCAAAATAGTCAGATGAATTGACTGATCAACTTCTCAAGTCCATACCTCAAATCTTGATGAATTGATGATCGAGGACACTCAAATAAGTTCAAATATGCATGAAATGATAAATTAAAGAACTTCCCTTGATTGAATTTGATCATGGGTTGAGGTTGCTTCATGAGCAAGGCACAGTTGATGAACAGATGAATTAGGGTTTCCTTGGGAAACAAGCCTCAAACTCTTTGGTTTGCTTTGATAAAAATGATGAATTGAGATACTTGGGAGGAATATTTGATGGATGAGAGATTTGGGGAACCATTTCCATGCTTGCTTTCATCTTCACTTGGCCATATTAATGCACATAGGATCTCCTAGAAGCTTTGGATCTTGTGACTACTCAAGCTACAAATAAAAGATGTTAGTGACATAATTTTTTGTGCTTGTGGTTAGTAAATAAAATGAGAAAAGAAATAATATACAATTCAAGCATGCTTGGTGATCTCAAACCACCTCTCAGGAGATCCCACCCAAAGGTAAGAGCCAAGATGCTTATGATCCTTGAGGCAAGATGCAAATGCAATGTTATGATGCCATGAGGAATCTTAGGGTAAAAATTGGGGTCTTACAATCATCAAAATGGAAGATTAAGTGGGAGATTGTGAATTAATTATTTAACTAATCAAATGTTTATTGGCAAAATTAATTCTTAATAATTTATATTATGGTCAATTGTTATTAAACACTAATTATAGATGAATAATTTGATTGTGTTTTGTGTCTGAATAGATCGTGATGAGTTGAACAATTCAGTTAAATCCAATGAGAAATATTTTCCCTTAGCCATTTAGTTATTTAAGCGTTGACCATTAGACGATTAACATACTTTAGAAACCTATACAAAAAAAAGAGTAGTAATCCTCTTATACTCATTATTCTCGACGACAGTTTCTCTAATCCTACAAAGTACGATGTGAGTGCAACTTCCGTTAGATGTGTTTTGTATGATATCAAAACTAGGATACTTTAGCGTTAATGTATATTAGACGGTATCTTATGATTCTCTATGGGCATCTTAGCATTAGGAAGCATACAAATATTTGGAAACAACTTGGAAAATGTTTCATGCATCAAACATGTATGAAAAATCAATTTTTTGAAAAATAGCATTATAGGTTGACACATGTAATTACAGGCCGACCTATGATTTTTTTTTGGCTATAGGTCGACATATGCATTCTATAGGTCGATACAGATGGTGTAGTATTAAAGAATATAGCTTTTGTCTCATGTGCTGAGTCTTCAGGTCGACACATAGGGAGAGCATAACAGTCATGGGTCGACACATGACTTTAGACAGGTCGACCTACGCATCAAACAAGTCGACACATAAATTTTATAGGTCGACCTATCCGATGTAATTTTTCAAAAATTCATATTTTTATCAAGTGCTTTGCATTCCTTTTCCCCTAAATCATTCATGCATATAAATACTTCATACATGTATCATTTTTAGTAAGGTTTCTAGAGTGAGTAAAACCTACATTAATCCAGGATTTCAAAGTATTCTTATCATATTCAACTCCATCTATGCATACGCACAATCAAACTACACATAATCATTTTTTGATTGGGTGCCATCTAGATTAGGATTGATAACATCCAATTAGGTTTGTTGTATCGAGAATATTGGGTTGATAACTTTGAGGGATTCAAATCAGAAAACCGAGTTGAGGTTTTCCTTCAAGATCGTTTAGGGTTTGAAGGTTTTGGACAAGATTGTGCAATTTGGATCTGATCGAGTGAAATCCTTGGGACGAGAGGTGCCTTGCAAGGAAGTAGCATGAGACGGTGGATCGTGTTGACAATCTTGGGTTTCAACAAGTGTGCGGTTGGAATTAATTCAGTCGGGTAAAAGTCTTAGGACAAGGAGTGCCTTACAAGGAAATAGCAAGAACAGGTGAATTGAATCGGCATTGTTGGTTACTTGATCAATCTTTGATCAAGGGTTTTGGAGGTGGTAGGTCAACATTAAACCTAGGGTTTGTAGAGTTCGATTTCTTCATATCTTGTATTCACACATTTCGCAAAGTAAGATATAATATAATATCTCAATTAGAATTTGAATTGAGGGCAGACGTACCCATATCGAGTTCGATTGGGGAACTGCCTAAACAAATCCTTGTACTCTCTCTCTCTTTCTCTCTCTCTCTCTCTCTCTCTCTCTCTCTCTCTTATTTTTGTAGTTGGCAAATTGTCGATTGCATTTATTATTTGATCAACATTGTTTGGATCATAATTTTGAATGCATTTTGAATTTTGTATTGTTGTGTAGATCACAAACAATTTGGTTGTGATTGTATTTCTAAGAACAATAAACCCTACATAACGTTTTAAACATTGTTGATTGCACACTAAGTGTTCGATAAATTTCTTGACTTAAGTTTTTATGTATTTTGATCATTGGAGATAGATTTTTCTTATTTTATTATATTCAATTAGTTGTGATTAGTTTTTGTTGATTGACTTGTGGATTATTATCATTACATTGACACCTCTATGCATATCTGAGATTTTTTATAGTAGGTTTGGTTAGACGATTTTTGATCCGGGAAATTTTTGAAAGTTGCTTCCGTGTTATAAACTTTTTCAAAACCAATTTTGGTTCAAATTTTAACTTGTGATATATTCACCCTCCTCTAGATCTTGGCCTATTGTCTAACAAGTGGTATCACGAGCTCCAGTTTATTCCATGCTTAAGATTTGCTTATTAGATAATGGCTACCGAACCTAAAGGGGTGTATAATAGAGCACCTATTTTTACCGATGAAAATTATGGCTATTGGAAAACTTGTATGCGTAGCCATATTAATTCTTTTGATAAGGGTGTATGGGACACCATCATCAATGGTCCTAACAAAACTACAATGACCAATGGTGAAGGAGGCATCGTACAAAAACCGGAAGGTCAATGGAATGATAATGATAGAAAGTTGTGGTCACATGATTGAAAGACACAAAATATCTTCATATCAACTTTAGGTATTGATGAGTATTATCGTGTTTCCCATTGTAAAACCGCCAAAGCTATGAGGGACGCATTAGAAGTTGCCCATGAGGGAAATAATGAATCCAAACAAGCTAGAATCAACACATTGAATCAAGAGTTTGAACTCTTTCGTATGAAGCATGGTGAAACTATTGCCGACATGCAAAAGAGATTCACACGTCTTATTAACCGGTTGAACGCTCTAGGTTAGCCTGTTTCCAATTATATCGCTACTAATAAGGTTTTGATATGTCTTAACAGGGAATAGCAACCCAAGGTCACTATTATTAAAGAGGCGAATGATATTAAAGTACTTGATCTCACTACTTTGTTTGACAAATTGGAAGAGCATGAGCAAGAACTCACTTGCTTGGAAAAACATGAAAAAGAGTATGAAAAGAAGATGAAGAAGGAGAAAGGTAAAGATAAGGAGGAAGTAAGGAAGTCTATTGCTCTAAACACGTCAAGTTCAAAGCCCTTAAAAGATGAGCATAATGATTGTGAAGAAAGGAATGACAAGAACTACGATGATGATGATTTTGTGTTATTTATTAAGAAATACCAAAGGTATATAAGGAAGAACTGTGTCAAGCACTCCGAAAGGAACTTAGATAAATTTAGAAAGGAATCCAAGTCCTCAAAAAATTATGAGAATAGGAAAGGTAAACTTAGAAGCTCTTGTTATAATTATGGTGAAACTGATCACTATATATAACAATGACCCATGATTAAGAAAGATAAGAAGAAAGGGCATGACAAGAAGTTAAGAAGAGCATATGTTACTTGTGAGAGTGCATCAAGTGATGAAAACTCTACTTTGAGTGTAGAATCGGCCCAAATTTATCTTATGCCAAATGGAAGGAAGAAGAAAAATGCAAGTCCTTCTAAACTTTAGCTTAATAGTGATTTATCTTATTCTCAATTACAAGATGCTTTTGATAATCTTCATATAGAGGCGTTAAATGCTTTTAAGAAGTTAGCTTCACATGAAAATATATTTTTACAATTAGAAGCTAAGGTCTTAGAATCGAAAAATAAATTAGAAGAAATTAAGCTATCTATGCTAGATGTTCAAAAGGATAAGATTGGGGATGAAAAACCTTCTAGGTTTAGTTGTGAATCTTTTCATGATTGATAAGAAGAAATAAATGTTCTTCGAGTCAAATTAGACAATACCTTACAACCAAAGATTGCATTTGACATTGATCCATATACGTTTGGAATGTCTTTGGACCATTCACACAAAAAGCATAAAAACTTCAAAAAGGGTTGAAATGGAAAAAACACATCTCATCATAACCTATCTTGTCATTATTGTTGCAAGAAGGATCATACCATTGAAAAGTGTAAATTTAGGAAAATGTTTGTTCCTAAAGGAGCTTTTTAATGGTTGCCTAAATTCAACCTTGATTTCACTCACTTCCAAGGACCCAATGAAAATTGGATGCTTATTTCCTTTGTTTAAATATACATGTTTAATGTCTTGACTCTACGGAAAAGATGTGGTATCTTGATAGTAGATGTTCAAGACATATGACGGGTGACATATCTCCATTCATTGACTTTGTGCCAAAGAAGAAGGGGTCCGTCACTTATGGAGACAATAAAAAAGGAGCTATATTTGTAAAAGGTAGTGTAGGTAATCCCTCGTCTACTACTATCTCCAATGTTTATGCTAGTTGATGGTCTTAAACATAACCTTCTTAGGATTAGTCAACTTTATGATAAGGGATTTAAAGTTTCTTTTACAAAAACTTGTTGCTTATTTGAACATAATGAGGAAAAGGATTGTATGTTTAAAGGCTTGAGGGATAATAATACCTATATGCTTAACTTATATGATGTATCCTTGGTTGGAACTAAGTGTCTTGCTACCATGAGTGAAAGCTCTTGGTTATGGCTTAGACCCTTAGCTCATAGCAACTTTGATTTACCAAACAGAGTAACCTTAAAAGATTTAGTAATCGGTCTACCAAAAATAAAGTTCACAAAAGACCACCTGTGTGAAGCTTGTCAAATGGGGAAGCAAGCGAGGGTCTCTTTTAAATAGAAAAATATAGTTTCAACCTCGAGACCGCTTGAGCTTCTTTATATGGACCTGTTTGGTCCCTCAAGGACCAAAAAATAGGTGGTAACTATTATGGCTTTGTAACTGTAAATGATTACTATAGGTTTTGTTGGGTTATATTTTTATCTATTAAAGATGAGACCTATCCGGATTTCAAACAATTTGCTAGACTATGTCAAAATAAGATGATCTTGAAAATTGTTTACATCCGAAGTGATAATGGAGGAGAATTTGAAAACCTCTTCTTTGATAAGTATTGTGAAAAATATGGAATTGAGCATAATTTCTCCTCTCCTAGAACTCCACAACAAAATAAGGTTGTGGAGCGCAAAACTCGTATTTTAGAGGAGTTAGTGAGGACTATGCTTAATGGAGGAAATTTACCAAAGTATTTCTGGGCCGATGTTATTAGCACGATGTGTTATGTCTTGAATAGGATTCTAATACGTCTTATTTTAGATAAAACACCTTATGAACTATTTAGAGGTAGAAAACCTAATGTTTCTCATCTTCACATTTTTGGATGTAAATGTTTCATTTTGAACAATGGAAAGGATAATCTTGGAAAGTTCGATTCGAATGTCGATGAGGGTATATTCCTCGGATACTCAGAATCTAGTAAATCTTATAGGGTTTATAACAAAAGGCTACTTATTATTGAAGGTTCAGTTCACGTTACATTTGATGAGTCTTTTCCGAAAAATATTAGGAAAGATGTTTCTTTTCATGATGTAGGTGCATCTTCATAAGATATTCTCAAGGAACCCGGTGATGGAATTGATCAACCTAAA
This sequence comes from Lathyrus oleraceus, assembly GCF_024323335.1. Lineage (NCBI taxonomy): Eukaryota > Viridiplantae > Streptophyta > Magnoliopsida > Fabales > Fabaceae > Lathyrus > Lathyrus oleraceus. Next base: position 178,394,982 of record NC_066583.1, read on the forward strand.
GAGGTGGAAAATGAGAGAGTTGAAGATGACAATTGTAAAAAGGAGAAGGTGGAAAGTCCAACTGTAATGGATGACCTTTCTTTGACTTTGAGAACATCCAAAGGTCATCCTATTGACAACGTCCTTGGATACATCACCAAAGGCGTGATAACACGCTCCAAGATAAGTAACTTTTGTTATCACTTTGTGTTTGTTTCATAGGTTGAACCTAAATCTAAAGATGCATTACTTCATGAGCATTAGCTTATGGCCATGCAAAATGAACTAAATCAATTTAAAAGGAATGACGTTTGGGACCTTGTCCCTTGTTCAAAACATCATCAAATAATTGGCATAAAATGAGTTTTTAGAAATAATTTTGACAAAATTGAGTGATAACCAAGAGGAGGGAATTGACTATAAGGAGACTTATGCTCTGGTCGCTCGCCTCGAGGCTATATGCCTTCTACTAGCCTATGATTGCTCCAAAAATTTCAAGTTATTTCAAATGGACGTGAAAAGTGAGTTTCTAAATGGTCATATTAATGAAGAGGTGTATGTAACCCAACCTCCCGATTTTGAAAATCACGAGTATCTTAATCATGTTTTTAAATTAAAACGCGTTTTGTATGGTCTCAAATAAGCACCTAGGGCTTGGCATGAGAGACTTAGTAAGTTTTTTTAATCAAGGGGACTCAAGGGGGAAAGTTGATACTATTCTTTTTATTAAGCACCATGGAAATGATACTCTTCTTGTTCAAGTATATGTCGATGATATCATTTTTGGATCAACTAACATGCAACTTGTCAAAGAGTTTTTTAAGCTTATGCATGGTAGATTCGAGATGAGCCTAGCGGGGGAGTTGAATTACTTCCTAGGTCTTCAAATCAAGAAACTTGATAAAGGCATATTCGTATGTCAAACCAAGTATTGAAATGACTTGCTAAAGAGATTTGGCATGGAAGATGCAAAATCGATTGACACTCTGATGCCTACAAACGGTATCTTGGAAAGGAATGAAAATGATAAGGATGTTGATATGAAAAAGTATAGAGTTATGATTGATTCTCTTCTATATTTCAATGCATCTAGGCCATATATCATGTTTAGCATCTATATGTATGCTCGTTATCAATCGGCTTCTAAGGAATCACATTTAAAAACCGTTAAACGCATTCTGAGGTATCTTCATGGTACTTCTAAGTATGAGCTTTGGTATTCCAAGGGAAGTGATTATAACTTGATAGGTTATATCGATTCCAATTTTTTCGGTTGCAAATCGGATATGAAGAGTACTAGTGGAACTTGCCACATTTTTTCAAATTCCTTAGTTAGTTGGTGTCATACCCCAATTTTATCCGGACATATTTAAATTTTCATAGAATTGATTTCACTTTTATTTTTGCATCATATGCATAACATGACATACATTCCATCATGAATAATGCCTAAAATATCAGTCAGAATGAATTTATTGAAGATACAAACAAATCGGTTAAGTTGCTTCTCAAGAATGTGCAAAATCTGTGGGTAAAAAGTTTCAAAATTAAAATTGCAGACACCAGTATTATTAATCTACGGTTCACGTAGTTTAACCCGGTGTGCTCGTTGTAGTTTTTAGCGGCCGTTTCAGTTGCATCTTGACCCGCTTGAGCTTTTTAACTGATGCCAATTTATTTCAGAATTTGAAGAAATGTTGTATTTTTTCAATAAGTATCTTTTGTCCTGACCATTTTAGTGTGATCGATTTAATTTTCCAAACAAATTTATACTCGGTTTCTATTTCTAATTGATCAATAATCGTTGGTTTAGTTATTTAATTAAAACAATTAAAAGTTATTTAAATCAAATATTAATTAGATTTTTCTTTTATGATTTTATTTTTCTTAAATAAATAACAAGTGTAAAAATAAAATATATTTTACATTGGATTCTCACCAATTACTCACACATCACACGCCTCTCTTTTCCTTCTTTCCTCTCACGTCACACACTAACCACTCAATCCACAACGTCTCTCTTCCCTCTTCTCTCGCCAACTCACCCTCTCTCTCCTCCCCACACGCAACAACCTACCACTATAACGCTCACACTCCCTCACTAAATTGCCTCTCTTCTCTCACTATTACCCTGATTACACTCTGAGAACAAAAGAAAAAATTAATAAAAAGAATTTCTTCTTCTTCTTTTCCATAAAAACCCGTCATCTTCTTCCTTCCGCCACCCACTTCAACCACAAATCCACTGTCAAAACCCATTCGCCGCCATCGTCTTCCTCATCAACACCTTCAAAAAACCACTTTCGACCTTCAACCTTTTCACAACACCCAAACCTCAACAACCCCATCGCACCGCTGAAAAACCCAACCGCCGGTATCCTCCATCTTCCGCTCACAAATCCACCACCACTCTAACGCCGTTCACTCCTCACCCTTCAAAACCCACGCTTAGATCCATAAACCCTTCATCTCCAATCATCTCCACCTACCACCGGTGACTCCTTCATCATCCACCGCCGACGAACACGACCACCACCAACCCTTACGTCACGGTCACGATCCACCTTCGTCACAATCATCGCCGACAAACACCGTGAGATCCGTCTGCACCTGCCACACCGCCGCTCAACCCTTCACTCAAACCCACACACGGTTCGGGACAATACCGTTGTTTTGGGGTCAAACCACCGCACGACACGCCGTGTTGGAATTCCATCCTTCAGCAAAGCAGATTCCAACGAGTTTTTCTCCAACAGACTCAGAGTAGCAAACAGAAAGTGACAGCTTGGTCAATTTGGTAATATTTCGATTTAGGCGTCGAATTTAAGTTTATGCTATTTATGATGAGTTCACATTCAACTTCAGACAGCGATATACTTTGAATGGTTATGTTTATCTTCTTTGCATTTACAGTCTTCGTATTTGAAAATTGATTGGCTCATGTATGTTTTGAGATGGAGTTTCCGGCTGGGTCTGTTGTTTCGTTACATTGATGTTACGAATGAGTTTGGTTTATGGACTGAGGACCTGTAGATAATGAATAATTTTGATTTTGTTTTGATTTTAGCATGTGTTTCTTTATTATGAGTGTTATATCAAAATCTGATTATAGATTATAACTTTAAGTTTGTTTAGCCATTATAAGTGTGTTGTATTGAATGTTGGATGTACTGGTTTTACAGGAAGCCTTTTGTTAAGTTAAAGTTTATTTCCCATTAGTGTGTTATCAATAGGAATGAAAATCGATATTGGCTGAAACGCTGAATAATTCGTTTCCTTATTCTGTACTAGCTGGATTTATTTTGCATTAGGTGGACCGTTGAGGTCTCCTTGGACATGATGTATTTCTGTTCTGTTCTAATAAAAAGTCATGGTAGATAGGCAATAATTGTTTGGATTTCATTAGGATAAATAATTGAATTAAAAACTGTGGATTCGATAATCTCATGCCGATTTACCGCCAAACTTCTGATACATTAATGGACCAATTTCACCGCGTTATGACCTCGCGTATGACATCGACCATATTGTCATTTCGCCCTAACCGGTTCTCGAGCACATTTTGTGACCATGATTCAATTTTGCAAATCAATATTATCACATATTTCCATTTTCTTTAATTAATCAATTAATTTAAAATTGTTTAATTAATTACCATTAATTAATTTTGATTAACATGATTATTTGGTTTAAATAAATAATTTTGATAATTAATTTTAATTAAGTTAATCAATTGATCTATTCAAGTCTTAATTAATTAATTTGGTTAATTAAATATTTATTGATCTATTTCATTTCAATTCATCATCAATCCAAACTAATTTCAAAAAGCACAAACCACAATTCTTGATTTAAGAGTCAAGCCCATTTTAAAACACCCTTGTAAGTCGATTGCTCTTCGCATCGCCATCAACCTCACATAGCTTACTCTTGGGCTTTCTTACAATGAAACCTATTCGGTTATTGATTAATCGAGTAGATGAATAATACACAAATTAAAACTCATTTCATTCATAAACATGAATTCAAACATTTTTTCAAACCATTCAATTTCAAAAGAACTTTCTCGCTTAACATAAATTTTGGGATGAAAAAGATATAGGAGGCGTTCGCCTCACTATTTCTCAATTACTCGAATAATTGGCGTACGCCATATTATGCGAGTTCTTGTCACCCGATTAAATCTTAAATCACACAATTTCAAATCACTTTTCAAAATCAAATATAATTTCTAAATTCAAATTATTTTCAAATCATTTCTTTTAAATCAACTACAAATTCTACAACCATTTAATTCTAAATTTCCGATAATAAAAGGATAGGAGGTGTACGCCTCACTATCTTTCGATTATTCGAATAATTAGGGTACACCACATTGCTCGAATTTTCGCCATTAAATTAAACCACAATCGAATAAACTCAAATCACCTATTATATCAAACACAGTTTCAAGATCAACTTTATAATTTAAACTTCAATAGAGAATGGGAGGCGTACGCCTCACCATTCCTTGATTATTTGAATAATTGGCGTACGCCACATTGCTCAAATCATCTTTCAATCAAAACCTACCAATTCAAAATTCAAACTATTTTCGCAAATCACATATAAACATCTAAACATATGTTTTACAATTCAAACCTCGGATGATAAAAGATGGGAGGCGTTCGCCTCGCCATCTCTTGATTATTTGGATAATTGGTGTATGCCATATTGCACAAATTATCGACTTCCGACTAAAACACGTTAAATAAGCTTGGACAAGGGAATAGGAGGCGCACGCCTCATTATTCCTTGAATAAGCAAGTAGGAGGCGCACGCCTCACTACCGTGCATATTCAACATCCACAAACAAACTTTAAAAATAATTCGAACGAAAAGGGAGTAGAAGGCGTTCACCTTATTATTCCTCGAAAGAATTGGACGATTGGTGTACACCACATTGGTCAATCTTTCGTCGTTCTTCAAAAATATCTCAAACAAATCAAACCTAACTTCTCGCCCCCGAGAGATCGAAACCAAACCAAAAACACCCAAACACATCAATTCAACTCGTCACCCCCACGTGACCAAAACCCTTTTCAAAAGAACACTGTAAATCCTTTCTAATGCGCACAACAAACCAGTGCTAGAGCCTCCACCGAGAGTAGACAAGCCAGCGTTTAGCCGTTAGAACGCCGACCTACACAGTCGTTCATCAAAATAAAACCCACCAATTATTCGTAGTAGCCCGAACTACGAATGCTCTGATTTCCTTATTGCACCATAAGGATACGTAGGAAGGAGATTGTTGTATCTTCACGAGCACACTAATAAAAAACCTCCCATTTCCCCCTCCTGAGGTCTTCATCCATATCTATCAACAATTCCTATCACTCGAAACAAGCAAATAACATTCAATTAACAGTCAAATAGAAAAATCAGACTAAAAGGTTCCCGTTGAGTACAACGAACGTGAGGGGTGCTAATACCTTCCCCTTGCGTAATCGACTCCCAAACCCGAATATGGTTGCGACGACCATTATTCTTATTTCTAAAGGTTTTCTCGATATTTTCCTATTCCTTCATTAGAATACATAAAGCTCGGTGGCGACTCTGTTTCGAACAACATTTTTCCGCGTCCTATCGCGAGGGATCGCATTATCGTTTTTTCGAGGTGCGACAGACTGGCGACTCTGGTGGGGACATCGGCTCCAAGCAAGAGAGAGTCTAGCCTAACTTAGTCTGATTTTGCTATGACTGTTGGAAGATTTTCTTTCTTTCCATGTTTATCTCTCTGTATTTTATTATGTTACTTGTATGTAATGTCTTGATACTTTGATATGGGGCTTGATGTTTGTTGTGAGATAAGCTTCATACCCGAGCTTCGAGAAAAAATTTAGAACCCGGAGTTGTGTAGTATTGAACCGGGGGGTGTACACCTCATTGGGACAATACGAAGACTCCACCTAGAGTAGATCTGTTTGGAGTTTCCATCACAATGTGGCTAGCCCATTATTGTGGGGAGGTTCTAAATACGATCCGTGACTCTAGGAACCTCGCCTTAAACCCAAGTTTTGTTTTCATGCTCGGTGATTATGTAGTATTGAACCGAAGGGTCTACACCCTGTTCGTACAATACGAGAATGCCACTTAGATTAGATCATTTCAAAACTCCCATCACGGTGTGGCTAGCCCATCATTGCGAGGAAGTTTTGAACCTGATCCGTGAGTCTAAGTTCCTTCCTTGAAAACATAACTTTAGAACCTACCTTTGGGAATTTCTAGTAATCAGAGAAACCCGTACTTCTTCCTGTTATCCTGACGTACCCGACGTATGAATGATCATGAGTATCTGTATTCCTTGCAAAAAACATGACAAAATTTCATGCATTTGCATATCATCAACATGCATTGCATATCATTCTTCCAAAAACAAAAACTCACACCATACTCTACCCCTTTGTCCAGTAACGCTGACTACTCGACACCGGTACGAGACACGCCGCAACTACAAGATGACACTTGAACAGTTGGAAGCAAACCAGGTTTCGATGAGAACCGACATTGACTCCATACAGGCAAAGATGGATCGCTTGTTGGAAACCATGTTACTCTTGGCCCAAAAGGAGAAGGATGCTGAGACTAACACCGAAGCCAGGAAAGTTGCTGCCCAGTTTGGATCGCCATCGCTCAGTATCCCTGGAGTGATTGACCTTGATGGTAACCCTAATTAGCCTAGAGGAGGACCGATCCCTATTCCTGTTCCCATGGTCAACATGAATCCCCATGAGCATTCTGCTACATCTGCTCGCCATGGATCCATGATGGGTGATGAAGATCCATACGACGCCTTCTTCATGCCACAACCCGCCAAACTTGCTGTTGGAGGTATCCCAGACCCAGCTGTTGAGAGACTCCATGCTCTGGAAGAGAAATTCAAGTCCTTGGAGGTTCACACTCCTCCCGGCTTAGACGCTGTTGACATGTTCCTGGTGCCAGGTTTGGTGATTCCGCAAAAATTCAAAGTCCCGGACTTTGACAAGTACAAAGGGATCAGCTGCCCGAGAACTCACCTCAGAGCCTACTGTCGCAAAATGGCTGCCCACATCAGTAATGATGAACTCTTGATTCATTACTTCCAAGATAGCCTCAGTGGGGCATCCTTGGTGTGGTACATGCAACTGGAGAGAGGTCAGGTCCAATCATGGAGAGACCTTGCTGAAGCCTTCCTTAGGCATTATCAGTACAACACTGATCTAGCACCCAATCGCACACAACTGCAAGACATGACTCAACGCAACAATGAGTCATTCAAGGAATATGCACAGCGGTGGAGAGAGCTAGCAGCTCGTGTCCAACCTCCTCTCCTGGACAAAGAGCTAATTGACATGTTTATGGGAACTATGCATACCCAATACATGGAGAAAATGGTAGGATCCAGTTTCCCAACTTTTGCTGAGGTTGTCTCTGTAGGAGAATAAATCGAGAGCCAGATCAAGAAGGGAAAGCTACCATGTGCTGCCAATGCTTCAAGTGGGATGAAGAAACCTTATCCTAATCCCCCAAAGAAGCCAGAAGGTCAGACCAACGCCATAATGAGAGGATGAGGATATAGGGCACCTCCATATGCTCATATGTCGTACCCTCAGGTTGCTGCTGTCATCCCACCACTATATCAACAGCCATATCAACAGTCGGCTTACCAACAACAACATCAGAATCAACAGCAATGTGCTCCACAACCACGTCCACCTAATCAGCAGAGGGCAAGGAGGCCAGAAAGACATTTTGATCCTCTTCCAGTGCCATATAGCAAGATCCTCCCCTACCTGCTAAAGGATGGATCAGTTGTTCTGAAGGAGATAACACTTGCAACTCCACCATATCCTCCAGGCTACGATGCCAATGCTCACTGTGAGTATCACATGGGTGCTCCAGGGCACACAATAGAGAACTGTAAGGCTTTCAAGCACAAGGTCCAGGACCTGATTGATAGTAAGGCAGTTCCATTCACACCACTGAGGCCAAGCGTTGCAACAAACCCCATGCCAGCGCATGCAGAGTCGAGTGAAGCTCAAAGATAAAGCTCCTCACCGGCCTAAGCAAGTAGAGCAATCCCAACAAAGAATCAAGAGATGAAGGCCTGTTCATTTGAATGAAGGCGATCATTATGCCAGTTTTACCATTTTTGCATTCTTGTAATATGTTCTTGTTTGTCTAAGTACTGTATGGTTTGAACATTATTGTTTGTATTTGGTCTTATTAATGGGATAATTATGCATGCTTTGAATCAATCTTTCATATTCACTCATCTATCACATTTGCAAATCACAAACACATACTTTTCCACTTCACCTCCTTTATCACACTATTGTTAGTAAATGTTGGAAGGAGGATGACGAAAACGAAATACTCATAATTGTTGATCGTATGCTTTCGGATAAAATCCTACTGATGATGTACAGGCATTGTTTCAAATCCCCAAACACTGGAGAGATAAGGAGTTAATCCATAGTCAACCACTTCGAGCCTAGAAGTAGGAGTTTCTTTCAGACCTAAAAAACCCTTACGATTAACCGGGGGCAGGGTAGTGTTTAGTTAATCTGACTACACATACGAATTACAAAGATGAAATATCTCATACAAAGATCAACCACATGATATTCTTTGCAAACATCCTGAAGTGTCGAAGGAACCATATAAATCCAAATTTTATGTCGGTTGTTCTGCAATGACCAATGACTTGGCAGTCACAATTTCAAAAAAAAAAAGTCAAAGAAAAAGCCCGCTAAGTCCAACACCCTAAAAAGTGACTTAGGCAAAAACAGGGGCAATCCCGATGGATTAAAGCTTCAAACAAAGCGGTTCATGCAAAAGTTAGGGATCAAAACAAAAATCGAAAGAGACAATGAAAGTCTCCAACAAAACAAAACAAGATTCAGTGACCACCATACCAAAATCAAAGGGTCACAGACATCCAAAAAACGAAATAAGGTGGTTGCCATTCCAAGAGACCTTGAATCACCATCTTTATCCTTACACCTGCAAAAGACGAATGTGTGTGAATTAACTGAACGTAGGATTGGAGATCATCATGAAGAAGGGGTGGGTTAAAATAAACTTTGAGCCTTATACCCTTTTGTTTCAATAACCATGAACCAAGCCACATTACAACCTTCAAAAGACCTAATTGAAGTAAGGTTTGTTCTGAAAGCATACTATAGCAAGGTTGAGTAAACTGACTCCTAAAGATTTGCTAATATTCTCTTCTCACTATATCAATCACACACTACCCCAAATCAGCACCGCGATTGGACTCATGATCCACTCGCCACACACTACCACAACACTCCAAATGAATGATTGTTTTTTAAAACTTGTATAACTGTTGCATTAAAATCACCATTTCTTGAATAACAGTTCTTAACTGTCAGTCAGTGCTTGACATCGAGAAAATTCCAACAAGGGGCAATTCAAGAGGCATTTGATCTTTGGTGCTGACACGAATCAAGACCATCTCATAAATCAGGGGCATGGCATCTTTTGATTATGTTGACTTAAGAGGAAGTCAGTATAAGACAAATCTCCAAGCATCGGTTGATCAGGGAGGAAGAACACTTCAGTATTCAACCCATCAGAGGCAAGTTCCCCAAAGGCTAATCAGGAGCAGACCATGGCCAGTTTTAGACACTGAAAAAAAAAAAACTCAGACCACGTCATCGGATAACCACTCCCAAGGTTTCCTTTCAGTCTGGGGCAAGACAAGTTGCAAGGGGCAGATTCCCTTCATATCTTCAAGACAGTCAAGCAGATTGCGTCAGACATTAGTAACTGCTTGAAATTCACAACAGAAACGTCAAAAGTTCATACCAAGGCAACATCATATCTTGACAAGAATCCTTGGGGCACATCAAAGGCATAACCAACATGCGTTGATCACGTCCCTATGCTCAGTTAAGGGCTGGCCAAACGCATCAGAAGAAGAAATCGAGATCGTCTCAAAGACAAAGACACAACGTATCGGCAAGAGATCAAACTTGGGGCACCAAGAGTATCCACACCTATTATGTGTTCATCACATCATCAGCTACCGAGTGTCGGGAAGTCAGATCATTTCACCAATCAATAGCCCATCCACAACGACAATTACAAAAAAAACCCAAAGCCCACCTTGCTGGAACCCACACAAAAACAAATACAACCAACATTGGTATCCAGAAAATACATCGCCTTTGAAAGGGGGGCCAATTCCAAACAAGCCAATCAGTCTTTGCATTCAAACATGCATCACATGCATCATATGCATCACCTCATTGCATAACACGATATTTATGCATATAGCACGAATCAAGATCCAAGGTTTAGTCGTAGGTATCCAGGCCAACCCTCAGTTGAGTCATTGTTTTTCTCTGAGTAAGTTCCTACCCTGCTATCGGGCGTTCCCCCATTGAGTTACATCTTTTAACCGTTTGGTGATAAGATGTTATCCTCAGTTAAGCCAAGAAATGTTCCTTTAAACACCTACTTTATTTCGTGTTGAGCGTCCCTCAATGAGTCGTTTCCTGTAACCTTTTGTTGATAGAAACTACATCTCCCCAGAGAATATTTGTTCTGCAACCTTTTGTTGATGGATACCCCAAGCAAGTCTTACCCAGTAATGTTCCAATACTACCCAGCAAATCAGGTTTACTGAACTTTGACAGTAGCCCTATTTTTCCAATATTTTTCTCACTATCATCCTTTTGGAGAAAGTCCATTGAGGAATAATATTGATCATTATCCTGTTTATGGTAACCGTTATCCTTTCGGTAATGGTAAATCCTTGACATTTGTGATCTTACCGTCATCCTTTTGGTTTCAAAGATCCTTGAATTTTTGGTCCAACCTTCACCCTTTTGGTGAATGGTGACCTCTTATTATTAAAGCTTTTATCATCCTTTTGGTGATAACAAGTTTTGTGGTTTGATCTTACCGTCATCCTTTTGGTGTCGGCGATCCTTGAAGTTTTGACCTAACCTTCATCCTTTTGGTGAATGATGGCCTCTGCAATTATTACAGCCTACCGTCATCCTTTTGGTGTCGGCGATCCTTGTGGTAATAAGGATCCTTGTCATTTTGGTTCAATCATCATCCTTTTGGTGATGACGTCCAGTTCAATCTAAATGTCATCCTTTTGGTGATAGAGACTATGGAGTTCAGTTTAAGCTATCATCCTTTTGGTGATGGTGACATTTGGAAAGTCCAATCCCACTGTCATCCTTTTGGTGTCAGCAATATTTGAAGTTATTATAACTTATTATCATCCTTTTGGTAGTAACAAGTTTCGAGATTATCATCTCACCTTCATCCTTTTGGTGATGGTGATTGTTGATTCATTATCATCCTTTTGGTGATAACGAGTTCTGTTGTGTTGTAGTTCCTTTATCCTTTTGGTGATGGTGACTATCGACTTATTATCATCCTTTTGGTGATAACAAGTTTTGTGTTTCGATCCTACCTTCATCCTTTTGGTGACGGCGATCAGTAAAAGTTATTAACTTATTATCATCCTTTTGGTGGTAACGAGTTTTGTTGTTTAAACCTACCTTCATCCTTTTGGTGACGGTGACCATTTGAGTTATAGACTCATTATCATCCTTTTGGTGATAACGGGTTTTGTTTTGATCTTACCCCCATCCTTTTGGTGATGGCGATCAATTGCGTTGTGTGCTTATTATCATCCTTTTGGTGGTAACAAGTTTTGTCGTTTAACCTTTACCTTCATCCTTTTGGTGATGGTCATTGTTGACTTATTATCATCCTTTTGGTGATAACAAGTTTTTGTCTTGATATTACCTTCATCCTTTTGGTGATGGTGATCAATTGCGTTGTGTGCTTATTATCATCCTTTTGGTGGTAACAAGTTTTGTCGTTTGACCTTACCTTCATCCTTTTGGTGATGGTGATTGTCGACTTATTATCGTCCTTTTGGCGATAACAAGTTTTGTCTTTTAATTATACCTTCATCCTTTTGGTGATGGTGATTGTTGACTTATTATCATCCTTTTGGTGGTAACAAGTTTTATCTTGTATCTTACCTTCATCCTTTTGGTGATGGTGATCATTGAATTTCGATTTCTTATCATCCTTTTGGTGATAACAAATTTGTTGTGTGACTATACCTTCATCCTTTTGGTGATGGTGATCATTGAAGTTATTTGACTTATTATCATCCTTTTGATGATAACAAGTTTTGTTGTTGGATCTTACCTTTATCCTTTTGGTGACGGTAATCTTTGAAGTTGATGAGTCAACTATCATCCTTTTGGTGATAGCCTTGATATTATACTCTCGGTAATAGGAAACTTTATTAGAATAACCATCATCCTTTTGGTGACGGACATCATCCTTTTGGTGATGGAAATCTTTGGACTGTGTCTAACTTTCATCCTTTTGGTGATAGCAAGATTTGTTGTTGATCTTACCATCATCCTTTTGGTGATGGCGATCTTTGTTGTAGCCACTGTAACCATTATCCTTTTGGTGATGACTACTTTTGAAAGCTCGGTTTATCCATCATCCTTTTGGTGATGATAATCCTGACAATCATGGTGAATTACTATAATCCTTTTGGTGATAGCAAGTCCTACTGTCATCCTTTTGGTGCCAGAAAACATGTTAAGTTTTTGCCTTTACATCAATACAACCTTTGCAAGATTTAAGTGTCGACTCGAGGGTTGGCATTGGTCAAATATCCTACCTCAATACCTCAGTGCTGTTAGAATCCATAGCATTTTCTTTCTGCATTTCTCCATTGCATTTCAAAGGACAAAATTCGGGTCTTTTCGTATTTAATTACCTTCCACCACGAATGTATGAAGACTGTTGTCATTCTTACCTTCTAGTTCAAGTTAATTAAATAGGGGCAGCTGTCATACCCCAATTTTGTCCGGGCATATTTAAATTTTCATAGAATTGATTTCACTTTTATTTTTGCATCATATGCATAACATGACATACATTCCATCATGAATAATGCCTAAAATATCAAGCAGAATGAATTTATTGAAGATACAAACAAATCGGTTAAATTGCTTCTCAAGAATGTGCAAAATCCGTGGGTAAAAAGTTTCAAAATTAAAATTGCAGACACCAGTATTATTAATCTACGGTTCACGTAGTTTAACCTGGTGTACTCGTTGTAGTTTTCAGCGGCCGTTTCAGTTGCATCTTGACCCGCTTGAGCTTTTTAACTGATGCCAATTTATTTCAGAATTTGAAGAAATGCTGTATTTTTTCAATAAGTATCTTTTGTCCTGACCATTTTAGTGTGATCGACTTAATTTTCCAAACAAATTTATACTCGGTTTCTATTTCTAATTGATCAATAATCTTTGGTTTAGTTATTTAATTAAAACAATTAAAAGTTATTTAAATCAAATATTAATTAGATTTTTCTTTTATGATTTTATTTTTCTTAAATAAATAACAAGTGTAAAAATAAAATATATTTTACATTGGATTCTCACCAATTACTCACAGATCACACGCCTCTCTTTTCCTTCTTTCCTCTCACGTCACACACTAACCACTCAATCCACAACGTCTCTCTTCCCTCTTCTCTCGCCACCTCACCCTCTCTCTCCTCCTCACACGCAACAACCTACCACTATAACGCTCACACTCCCTCACTAAATTGCCTCTCTTCTCTCACTATTACCCTGATTACACTCTGAGAACAAAAGAAAAAATTAATAAAAAGAATTTCTTCTTCTTCTTTTCCATAAAAACCCTTCATCTTCTTCCTTCCGCCACCCACTTCAACCACAAATCCACCGTCAAAACCCATTCGCCGCCATCGTCTTCCTCATCAACACCTTCAAAAAACCACTTTCGACCTTCAACCTTTTCACAAACCCCAAACCTCAACAACCCCATCGCACCGCTGAAAAACCCAACCGTCGGCATCCTCCATCTTCCGCTCACAAATCCACCACCACTCTAACGCCGTTCACTCTTCACCCTTCAAAACCCACGCCTAGATCCATAAACCCTTCATCTCCAATCATCTCCACCTACCACCGGTGACTCCTTCATCATCCACCGCCGACGAACACGACCACCACCAACCCTTACGTCACGGTCACGATCCACCTTCGTCACAATCATCGCCGACAAACACCGTGAGATCCGTCTGCACCTGCCACGCCGCCGCTCAACCCTTCACTCAAACCCACACACGGTTCGGGACAATACCGTTGTTTTGGGGTCAAACCACCGCACGACACGCCGTGTTGGAATTCCATCCTTCAGCAAAGCAGATTCCAACGAGTTTTTCTCCAACAGACTCAGAGTAGCAAACAGAAAGTGACAGCTTGGTCAATTTGGTAATATTTCGATTTAGGCGTCGAATTTAAGTTTATGCTATTTATGATGAGTTCACATTCAACTTCAGACAGCGATATACTTTGAATGGTTATGTTTATCTTCTTTGCATTTACAGTCTTCGTATTTGAAAATTGATTGGCTCATGTATGTTTTGAGATGGAGTTTCCGGCTGGGTCTGTTGTTTCGTTACATTGATGTTACGAATGAGTTTGGTTTATGGACTGAGGACCTGTAGATAATGAATAATTTTGATTTTGTTTTGATTTTAGCATGTGTTTCTTTATTATGAGTGTTATATCAAAATGTGATTATAGATTATAACTTTAAGTTTGTTTAGCCATTATAAGTGTGTTGTATTGACTGTTGGATGTACTGGTTTTACAGGAAGCCTTTTGTTAAGTTAAAGTTTATTTCCCATTAGTGTGTCATCAATAGGAATGAAAATGGATATTGGCTGAAACGCTGAACAATTCGTTTCCTTATTTTGTACTAGCTGGATTTATTTTGCATTAGGTGGACCGTTGAGGTCTCCTTGGACATGATGTATTTCTATCCTGTTCTAATAAAAAGTCATGGTAGATAGGCAATAATTGTTTGGATTTCATTACGATAAATAATTGAATTAAAAACTGTGGATTCGATAATCTCATGTCGATTTACCTCCAAACTTCTGATACATTAATGGACCAATTTCACCGCGTTATGACCTCGCGTATGACATCGACCATATTGTCATTTCGCCCTAACCGGTTCTCGAGCACATTTTGTGACCATGATTCAATTTTGCAAATCAATATTATCACATATTTCCATTTTCTTTAATTAATCAATTAATTTAAAATTGTTTAATTAATTACCATTAATTAATTTTGATTAACATGATTATTTGGTTTAAATAAATAATTTTGATAATTAATTTTAATTAAGTTAATCAATTGATCTATTCAAGTCTTAATTAATTAATTTGGTTAATTAAATATTTATTGATCTATTTCATTTCAATTCATCATCAATCCAAACTAATTTCAAAAAGCACAAACCACAATTCTTGATTTAAGAGTCAAGCCCATTTTAAAACACCCTTGTAAGTCGATTGCTCTTCGCATCGCCATCAACCTCACATAGCTTACTCTTGGGCTTTCTTACAATGAAACCTATTCGGTTATTGATTAATCGAGTAGATGAATAATACACAAATTAAAACTCATTTCATTCATAAACATGAATTCAAACATTTTTTCAAACCATTCAATTTCAAGAGAACTTTCTCGCTTAACATGAATTTTGGGATGAAAAAGATATAGGAGGCGTTCGCCTCACTATTTCTCAATTACTCGAATAATTGGCGTACACCATATTACGCGAGTTCTTGTCACCCGATTAAATCTTAAATCACACAATTTCAAATCACTTTTCAAAATCAAATATAATTTATAAATTCAAATTATTTTCAAATCATAACATTTCAAATCATTTCTTTTAAATCAACTATAAATTCTACAACCATTTAATTCTAAATTTCCGATAATAAAAGGATAGGAGGCGCACGCCTCATTATCTTTCGATTATTCGAATAATTAGCGTACACCACATTGCTCGAATTTTCGCCATTAAATTAAACCACAATCGAATAAACTCAAATCACCTATTATATCAAACACAGTTTCAAGATTAACTTTATAATTTAAACTTCAATAGAGAATGGGAGGCGTACGCCTCATCATTCCTTGATTATTTGAATAATTGGCGTACGCCACATTGCTCAAATCATCTTTCGATCAAAACCTACCAATTCAAAATTCAAACTATTTTCGCAAATCACATACAAACATCTAAACATATGTTTTACAATTCAAACCTCGGACGATAAAAGATGGGAGACGTTCGCCTCGCCATCTCTTGATTATTTGGATAATTGGCGTACGCCATATTGCACAAATTATTGACTTCCGACTAAAACACATTAAATAAGCTTGGATAAGGGAATAGGAGGCGCACGCCTCATTATTCCTTGAATAAGCAAGTAGGAGGCGCACGCCTCACTACCGTGCATATTCAACATCCACAAACAAACTTTAAAAATAATTCGAACGAAAAGGGAGTAGAAGGCGTTCGCCTTATTATTCCTCGAAAGAATTGGACGATTGGTGTACACCATATTGCTCAATCTTTCGTCGTTCTTCAAAAACATCTCAAACAAATCAAACCTAACTTCTCGCCCCCGAGCGATCGAAACCAAACCAAAAACACCCAAACACATCAATTCAACTCGTCACCCCCGCGTGACCAAAACCCTTTTCAAAAGAACACTGTAAATCCTTTCTAATGCGCACAACAAACCAGTGCTAGAGCCTCCACCGAGAGTAGACAAGCCAGCGTTTAGCCGTTAGAACGCCGACCTACACAGTCGTTCATCAAAACAAAACCCACCAATTATTCGTAGTAGCCCGAATTACGAATGCTCTGATTTCCTTATTGCATCATAAGGATATGTAGGCAGGAGATTGTTGTATCTTCGCGAGCACACTAATAAAAAACCTCCCATTTCCCCCTCCTGAGGTCTTCATCCATATCTATCAACAATTCCTATCACTCGAAACAAGAAAATAACATTCAATTAATAGTCAAATAGAAAAATCGGACTAAAAGGTTCCCGTTGAGTACAACGGACGTGAGGGGTGCTAATACCTTCCCCTTGCGTAATCGACTCCCGAACCCGAATATGGTTGCGACGACCATTATTCTTATTTCTA